>NW_027150756.1:0-263078 GCF_020186115.1 Histomonas meleagridis
TTTTTGTAAAGTATTGAAAAAAAAATTTTTTGAATGGTTTACACGAAAAGTGTCACTTTATCTTAAAATTTTTTTATTCCTTCTTCTCTTGTTTTATTTACTTTCTTTAATGATTTATTGTTTAATAATACTATTGATTGTTATATTACTTCAGTTTGGTGAGAAAATTTCAATTTTTCGTCATAAAAAACCGTAAAATTTTTAAATGTTTTATATATTATAACATCTTTAATTAATTGCTTTAAATTGTACTTCTCTTCTAATTTCTTATTTTTTCCTGATTTTTCTCTCTTTTCCTAATTTTTTTCATCGATATCTAATTACTTGAAAAATTATGTAATTCTTTTAATATTGTTTAAATTTATATTTTATATCTTATTTTATTCATTTTATTTACTATCAATTTTTATTTTTAATTTTTATTTATTAAACTTTTTTATTTATTTATTATTTTTTAATTCTCTTAACGGTCGCTCGTTATTTTATTCTTCAATTTCCTATTATTTAAAATTCTTCTTCACTTTATTAAACCTTGTTATATTGCTGTTATACTTCAAAATTTTGAAATTAAAAAATTTGATTATTATAAAAATTTTAATTTAAAACTAAATTTATTCATTATTAAATATAACAATCAATTATTGTTGTTGATTACTATTATTTATTATATTAAATTTCAAAATTTTTGAAAATTTCAATTTTCATATTTTTTTTAAATTTCATTTTTTTGATATATCTCTTCATAATTACTCTTTAAATTGTTATTTTTAGACTTAATTGCAGTTAATTTTCATTTTTTTGTTGAAAATCTTTTTGATATTTTCGAAATTAAACAAATATTTAATAGAATAATTTCATCTATTATCATTTTAATGAACTTTTTTCTATTATAATTTTGATTTTTCTTGAAATTTTGAATTATTCAAATTTTGACTAATTTTCAAAAATTTAAAGTTTTTATATTCTAGTCGTAATTAAGGCATTTGAACTTGTTTTTCTGCTTTTAACTTTAAAATTCTTGTAAATTTCAAGATTTCCAAAAAATTTACTTTAAATCAAAAAATTTTAAGTAAATAAAATCTTCTTTAAAACTTCTAGTTTAATATTCTTGCATCAAATCAAAAATTTGTCAAAATTGAAAATTTTGCAATTTTCGAAAATTTTGATTTTTTGGAATTTTTGAAAAATATTAAAAAAATTGAAAATTTTTTTTACTAAAAATTTTTCGAAAAAATTCATTTTGATAATTTTTTTTCATTTTCAAAATTTTTTGATTTATATATTAAATACCTAAAAAAAATTTGGGGAAATTTTTCCTACGATAGCCCAATGGTAGGGATTGCTGCATCCAACATCCAGCGCCGCCGGTTCGAAATAAGTCACCCGCATATTTTTTGATTTTTTTTGTTGAAATCTTTTTAATATTTTCGAAATTAAACAGATCTTTAATAGAACAATTTCATCTATTATCATTTTAATGAACTTTCTTCTATTAAAATTTTGATTTTTCTTGAAATTTTGAATTATTCAATTTTTTGACTAATTTCAAAAAAATGAAATTTTTAATATTCTAGTCATGAACAAGTCATTTAAACTTGTTTTTCTGCTTTTAACTTCAAAATTCTTGTAAATTTCAACATTTCCAAAAAATTACTTTAAATCAAAAATTTCGAAGTAAATAAAATTTTCTTGATGAATGCCAGTTTGATATTCTTGCATTAATTCAAAAATTTGTCAAAATTGAGAAATTTGCAATTTTTGAAATTTTCGAAAATTTTGATTTTTTGGAATTTTAAAAAAGAACTGAAAATTTTCAAAATTTTTTTTACTCAAAATTTTTCGAAAAATTTCATTTTGAGAATTTTTTTTTATTTTCAAAATTTTTTGATTTATATATTAAATACCTAAAAAAATTTCGGGGAAATTTCTCCTCCGATAGCTCAATGGAAGGGATTGCTGCATCCAACATCCTGCGCCGCTGGTTCGAAATAAAGCATCCCTATTTTTTTGATTTTTCGACGATTCTTGTTATTTCAAGAATTTCAAAAATTTCATGTAAATAAGATATACCTGCTCAATCCTAATTATTTTTCTTGCATTAAATCAAAAATTTGTCAAAATTGAGTAATTTGCAATTTTAATAAAAATTTGATTTTTTGATATTTTTGAGTAATACAACAACATTAGTGAATATTTTTTACTTAGAATTTTAAACAAAATTGATTTTAAAACATTAATTTGATTTTAAAACATTATTTCTGAGGTATATTTAAAACTGACATTATTAACGTCTTATTTGAATGTCAAAAAGTGACACAAAAATAGATTACAAACGAACTAAATTGACAAAAGAAAGTTAATTTAAATTATTAATTTAAGATACAACTACTTTATAACATTGTTGTAACAATGAATTCAATCAAATTTACAATTTTTTTCTCAACTAATCATTTCAAATGAAAAAGAAAAAATAATTTAAAGATTAAAACAAAAATTAATAACGACAACCTTAAATAACTAACACATAGATAAAATTTAACGACAATATTAATGTCAAAATCAACATTTAAAATGAATGATTTTTACATAGTAAAATAATAATAATTTCCACAAAATGAATCAATACACACAAAACAAGCAAGTAATAAATAATATTATCATTATTACGAAAAAAATCAATGTTTATTGAGTTCAAAATCTTCGAAATTTCCATCAAATAACAACATCAAAATTTACTAATAAATTGAAAAAATGAAATCTACAGAGTCAATTAAACAATGTTTTAAAGTATCAAAACTCATAATTTCCAATATTTTTCTGACATTTCTATATTTGACAAAATTATTCAAAATATAGTTTTTTTAGACAATACAATTCGAAGTAAACAAAATATTCTTGCAAAATCCTAGTTTTTTTTCTTCCATTAAATCTAAAATTTGTCAAAATTGAGTAATTTTCAATTTTAATAAAAAATCGATTTTTTGATTTTTTTTGAGTAATACAACAACATTAGTGAATATTTTTTACTTAGAATTTTGAACAAAATTGATTTTAAAACATTCTTTTTGATTTTAAAACATTATTTCTGAGGTATATTTAAAACTGACATTATTAACGTCTTATTTGAATGTCAAAAAAAAAAAAAAAAATAGATTACAAACGAACTAAATTGACAAAAGAAAGTTAATTTAAAGTATTAATTTAAGATACAACTACTTTATAACATTGTTGTAACAATGAATTCAATCAAATTTACAATTTTTTTTTTTCTTATCATTTCAAATGAAAAATTTGAAATAATTTAAAGATTAAAACAAAAATTAATAACGACAACCTTAAATAACTAACACATAGATAAAAAATAACGACAATATTAATGTCAAAATCAACATTTAAAATGAATGATTTTTACATAGTAAAATAATAATAATTTTCACAAAATGAATCAACACACGCAAAAACAAGCAATTAATAAATAATAATATCATTATTATGTTTTCTATATTTGACAAAATTATTCAAAATATAGTTTTTTTAGACAATACAATTCGAAGTAAACAAAATATTCTTGCAAAATCCTAGTTTTTTTTTTTTTTTTAAATTCAAAATTTGTCAAAATTGAGTAATTTTCAATTTTAATAAAAATCGATTTTTTGATATTTTTGAGTAATACAACAACATTAGTGAATATTTTTTACTTAGAATTTTGAACAAAATTGATTTTAAAACATTCTTTTTTATTTTAAAACATTATTTCTGAGGTATATTTAAAACTGACATTATTAACATCTTATTTGAATGTCAAAAAGTGACACAAAAATAGATTACAAACGAACTAAATTGACAAAAGAAAGTTAATTTAAAGTATTAATTTAAGATACAACTACTTTATAACATTGTTGTAACAATGAATTCAATCAAATTTACAATTTTTTAACAACTAATCATTTCAAAAAAAAAAATTTGAAATAATTTAAGGATTAAAACAAAAATTAATAACGACAACCTTAAATAACTAACACATAGATAAAATTTAACAACAATATTAATGCAAAAATCAACATTTAAAATGAATAATTTTTACGTACTAAAATAATAATAATTTCCACAAAATGAATCAATACACACAAAAACAAGCAATTAATAAATAATAATATCATTATTATGAAAAAAATTAATGTTTATTGATTTCAAAATCTTCAGAATTTTCCATCAAATAAAAAATATCAAAAATTGACTAATACATAGAAAAAATGAAATCTACAGAGTCAATTAAACAATTTTTTAAAGTATCAAAACTCATAATTTCCAATATTTTTCTGACATTTCTATATTTGACAAAATTATTCAAAATATAGTTTTTTTAGACAATACAATTCGAAGTAAACAAAATATTCTTGCAAAATCCTAGTTTTTTTTCTTCCATTAAATTCAAAATTTGTCAAAATTGAGTAATTTTCAATTTTAATAAAAATCGATTTTTTGATATTTTTGAGTAATACAACAACATTAGTGAATATTTTTTACTTAGAATTTTAAACAAAATTGATTTTAAACAATTATTTTTTATTTTAAAACATTATTTCTGAGGTATATTTAAAACTGACATTATTAACGTCTTATTTGAATGTCAAAAAGTGACACAAAAATAGATTACAAACGAACTAAATTGACAAAAGAAAGTTAATTTAAAGTATTAATTTAAGATACAACTACTTTATAACATTGTTGTAACAATGAATTCAATCAAATTTACAATTTTTTCTCAACTAATCATTTAAAATGAAAAATTTAAAATAATTTAAAGATTAAAACAAAAATTAATAACGACAACCTTAAATAACTAACACATAGATAAAATTTAACGACAATATTAATGTCAAAATCGACATTTAAAATGAATGATTTTTTTTTTTTTTTATAATAATAATTTCCACAAAATGAATCAATACACACAAAAACAATCAAGTAATAAATAATAATATCATTATTATGAAAAAAATTAATGTTTATTGAGTTCAAAATCTTCGAATTTCCATCCAATAAAAAATAGCGAAATTTACTAATAAATTGAAAAATGAAATCTACAGATGCAATTAAACAATGTTTTAAAGTATCAAAACACATAATTTCCAATATTTTTTTGACATTTCTATATTTGACAAAATTATTCAAAATATAGTTTTTTTAGACAATACAATTCGAAGTAAACAAAATATTCTTGCAAAATCCTAGTTTTTTTTTCTTCCATTAAATCCAAAATTTGTCAAAATTGAGTAATTTTCAATTTTAATAAAAATCGATTTTTTGATATTTTTGAGTAATACAACAACATTAGTGAATATTTTTTACTTAGAATTTTGAACAAAATTGATTTTAAAACATTCTTTTTGATTTTAAAACATTATTTCTGAGGTATATTTAAAACTGACATTATTAACGTCTTATTTGAATGTCAAAAAGTGACACAAAAAATAGATTACAAACGAACTAAATTGACAAAAGAA
Source organism: Histomonas meleagridis (assembly GCF_020186115.1). NCBI lineage: Eukaryota > Parabasalia > Tritrichomonadida > Dientamoebidae > Histomonas > Histomonas meleagridis. The sequence goes on from NW_027150756.1 coordinate 5,508, forward strand.
AGTTATTTTAAAGTATTAATTTAAGACACAACTAGTTTATAACATTGTTAAAACAATGAATTCAATCAAATTTACAATTTTTTAACAACTAATCATTTCAAATGAAAAATTTGAAATAATTTAAAGATTAAAACAAAAATTAATAACAACAACCTTAAATAACTAACACATAGATAAAAATTTAACGACAATATTAATGCAAAAATCAACATTTAAAATGAATGATTTTTACATAGTAAAATAATAATAATTTCCACAAAAGGAATTAACATACACATAAACAATCAAGTAATAAATAATAATATCATTATTACGAAAAAAATTAATGTTTATTGATTTCAAGGCATTCCAATCTTTTTTTAGGTACCCCCATAGCAGACCGAACTATCCAACATCTAAAATTATTAACAATAAAATTATAATTTAGTGCCAAAATGATTACGAATATAATGTAAAACGATTTAAAAAAAATCAAAATTCATGAAATGAATAAAAATTAATTTTGAATTTTTTAAGATATTTTTATTAAAAGATTAAATATTTTTAAACATTAGGAATAAATTAAAACTTTTTAACTTAAAGTATAAAAAAATTTTCACTTTTTTATGAATAAATTCAGATATTTAAAAATTTTAAAAAATCAAAATTTTGAATATAAAGATAATAAATATGAATTAAATTTAATTTAATAATGTATTAAATTTTAAAAAATTTTAAGAATTCAAAATTTTTTTTAATAAATTAAAATATTGTGGCGACCGTTAAGGATTTTAAAATAATTTAATAAAAAAAATTATTAATTTAAAATATTTTATAATTTTAATTAAATAATTAATTAAATATTAAAACAATAAAATTAAATTTATTGATTAAATTATCAAATATTATTTAATTATAAAGTTATTTTAATTTTTATTCTTAACGGTCGCCATGCAGGAATTTTAAAAAATTGATTATAATTTTTTATATATAATTAATTCATTAATAATATTAATAAATTATAATCATAATTTTTAATATTTTTATAAAATATTTATATACTATATTTTAATAAAATCATTCTATTTGATAATTTTCTATTAAAATTAAAAAAAAAAAAAAAAATGTTAAAAATCAATAATTTTAATAAAAATATTTTAAAAATATTTTAAATTTAAATGTTTTATTAATAAATCTATAATTTTTATATTAAAAAATTCTATTTTTAAAACTTTAAAAAAATTTTTTTCATTTATTTTTTAAAAATATATATAAGAAATGTAGATTTTTTCAGACTTAAAATACCTCTTAAAATTTTCACTTATTAAAAAAATTTTTATTTCATAATTTAAAATCAATTAATTTAATAATAAATATTATTAATTAAATGCTCTAATATATTAATAACTATATTATTAATTAAAATATTAATTATAAAAAAAATTTTTTAATAAAACAAAAACTTTTAAAAAATTTCAACATTAAAATGAATTTATTAGATTATATAAATAATATTAAGTAAAATTAAGTTTAAAATAATTTAAGAATATTTTTAAAGTATTATATAAAATAAAAATTATTCAATTTAATTAATTTTAAAATTTTTTAAATTTAAGATCAATTTTTTTAAATTGAATAAATTTTAAATTTTTTGATAATATAATAAAATTAAAAAATATTATTAAATAAATTTATTAAATAAATTTAAATATTTTAATTATAAAATGAAATTAATTTAATTTTAAAATAATTTTCTATTCTATACTTTACATTTTTTTCTGATGTTTATCATAAAATTGACAATCATTAACGTATTCCTTAACGTATCATTCGGACGTTAAAAAGTGACAAAAGAAGAAATAATTTTTAACAATATTACCTAATAAAATCAATAATTAAAACTAAATTTTAACTTAAAATGATATAATTAAGTTTAAACAAGTTATAATTTAACAAATATTAGTTCAAAACTAAAATTTATAAAACTTTACATTTCCAAATTTTGAACAACAAACAAACAAATAAAATCAATAATTATATTAACAAATACAAGGATAATTATTAAAGAATTCAATCTTTAAATACTAATTTTATATTAAATAATAACTAAATCTAGACAATTTCATGAATAAAAAAAAAAAAAAAAAATTTTTACTAAACCAATTTAAATATACAAGAAGTAGATTCATAATAACAATTTTCTACAAAATCATTGACTAAATTATTCGATGATCAATATCTCAATTTTAACTATAAGAAACATCATAATTTTATTTAACCAACGTTAATAATTATTAAAATGACTTAGCTTTTTTATAAACAACCTAATTCCAATATTAAATTCAAAAATGTATGAATTTTTTTAAGATTAAAAAAATTGAAATATAATCAACCAAATAGTTATTTAACACTATTAATTGATATTTTAATCAAAATTATCAATTTTTTTTCACAATTTCTTTTTTCTAAAGATGGAATAAACGTTTTTTTTATAATATGCCGATCAAAAGTTAAAGTAAAACTAATTTATTAACCATTAAAATCATGATCTATTAACAAAAATACAAAGATTATAAATTAAAATTCTAAGATAATTACCAAAACTGACAAATTGAATAAATCTCATTTGTAATTTAATCTTAATTTTTTCCAAAAAATTTGGATAATTTAATCCAATATTACAAGGTTAATTATTTTTAGTAGGATATTTTAAGTAATTTTTGAAGATCTTTGAAATTAGTTGAATAAATTAAAATTATTGATTTCTACGTCAAAATTTTGTGTTTTTAAGAAGTATTATAACCTTTTGATTCTTTTTTTAATTCCATTTTTTAAATTTAAGTTGATTTTATTTTTTTTTAGATGTTTTGATTTGTGGCGACCGTTAACAAAAAATCTAAACGTATATTAATCAAATCGACCGTTAATATATTAATCATGTTTGAAATATAATCATATAAGAATAATTGATTAATTTTATCTAAATAAAAAATACTTACAATTTGATTTTAATGATGATTTTATGGTTAATTTTAATTTTTTAAATTAATTATTAATAATTAGAAAATCTCAATCAAAATCAAAAATTAAGCAAAATGATCACTAAAACATGAGAATTATTTTTAAATCTAAGTTTAAAAATGCAATTTCAAAAAATTCGAAAATTTTATAATTTTTTTACTGTTTAGTACCCCAATAATGTAAAAAATTAGACTTTTTAAATAGTTTATTTTGTATTTCAGACCAAATAACAATTGAATTTAGGCAAAAATTGACAAAAATTTAGATAATTTTAAAATTAAATTTTTAATCATTCATACTTTTCGTAAAGCATTCAAAATAATCAATATTAAAAGTGACAAATAATTTGATATATTATCTGGTCAGATAAACTTACTAAAAATTAACGTTTTTTAATTCTAAATGACCGTTAATGAAATATTTTTTATTAATAAGGAACAATATTTTAAAATGTTTTTCATCAAATATTATCTAAATAAAAAATACTAAAAATTTGATTTTAAACATGATTTTATGATTAATTTTAAAAAATTAGAATTAATTATTAATAATTAGAAAATCTCATTAAAAATTGAAAACTAAGTAAAATGATCATAAAAATATGTCAATGCCATTAGCTACTGAGTTTAAAAATGCAATTTTTGAATTTTTGGAAATTTTGATGATTTTTGCAGTGCAGGAACACAGCAAAATTCGAAATTGTTTTTAAATAGTTTATTTTTTACATCCATTGGCCAAATAGGAATTGATTTTTGACTACTTTATGAAAAAAAGTGAGGCATAGTTTAGATACTGACATGTGATGTGAAATATTATCTGGTCGAACAGACTTAAACAAAATAATTTCTTATTAAAATGACCGTTAATTTTTGGTTTTGATTGACCGTTAATTCATTAATAAATGACCGTTAATAAAATATTTTTTTTTTAATTAAAAACAAATTTTTAAAATGATTTTTGATGAAAATCATCTTAATAAAAAATACTAAAAATTTGATTTTAAGCATGATTTTATGATTAATTTTGAATTTTTGAATTAATTATTAATAATTAGAAAATCTCGATGAAAATCAAAAATTAAGCAAAATAATCATAAGAACATATGAATGCCATTAGGTATTAAGTTTAAAAATGCAATTTTAGAAATTTTGAAAATTTTGATGATTTTTGCTGTGTTCCTGCACAGCAAAATTCGAAATTGTTTTTTGAATAGTTTATTTTTTACATTCATTAAATAAATACCGATGGGATTTTCACTGATTTACAAAAGTACGATGTGATTTTATAATTGACATATTATGTGAAATATTATCTAGTCGAACAAACCTAAACAAAATAATTTGTTAATGGGTGACCGTTAATTTTTGATTTTTAGATGAAATAGGAAGAAATAGAAAATTAAGGGAAATTAGGACATTAGAGCATAAATACTGAACATCCTAAGTTTAAAAAATGCGAATAAAGGAAGGCAGAAACAATAAAGGAAAAATTAGTGTCAGATTCGACTTTTTCAATGGTTTATCGAAAAGTGACACATTGAAATGTGATGTGAAAAATTACTCGGTCGAACAGACTTAGTCAAATAATTTCTATTCAAAATGATCGTTAACTTCTCCTTAATTAACCGTTAATTTTAAGTTTAAGTGACCGTTAATTTTATGTTTAAGTGACCGTTAATTTACATTTTAAATGACCGTTAATTTCTTATTAGATGACCGTTAATTTCTTCTTGATTGACCGTTAATTTTCATTTTAAGTGACCGTTAATTTCTTCTTAATTGACCGTTAATTTTGATTTCTAATTGACCGTTAATTTTTCCTTTGAAATGACCGTTAAATAAGAAATATTTATTTAATTAAAAAGAATATTTCAAAATGATATTTGATGAAAATCATCTTAATAAAAATTGTTCAAAATCATATTTTATAGATGAATTTATGATTAATTTTAAAAATTAGAAATAATTATTAATAATTAGAAAATCTCAATAAAAATCAAAAATTAAGCAAAATGATCATTAAAACATGAGAAGTACTACTGATATTAAGTTTAAAAAATAGATTTTTGAAATTTTGAAAATTTTGATGATTTTTGCTGTGCAGCACCCCATTAATGTAAAAAATTAGACTTTTTAAATAGTTTATTTCGTATTTCAGACCAAATAACAATTGAATTTAGTCAAAATTGAATGAAAAATTGGAAATTTTTATGAAAATTTTTCAAATTTTTTTCACAAGTTTACGAAAAGTGTCGGGAGACATGTGATGTGAAATATTATCTGGTCGGATGAAAAAACAAAAATTTTTTTTAATAAAGAATATTTTAAAATGATTTTTGATGAAAATCATCTTAATAAAAAATACTTAAAATCATGAATTCAAGATGATTTTATGCTTGATTTTAAAAATTAGAATTAATTATTAATAATTAGAATATAAAAAAAAAAATGAAAATTAAGCAAAATGATCATAAGAAAGCATGAATGTCATTAGTTAATAAGTTTAAAAATGCAATTTAAAAAATTTTGAAAATTTTGATGATTTTTGCTGTGCAGCACCCCATTAATGTAAAAAAAATAGATTTTTTAAATAGTTTATTTTGTATTTCAGACCAAATAACAATTGAATTCTGTCAAAATTGATGAAAAAATAATATTAAGAATAATTCATTATAATAATAAAGTATACAAAATATTTTGAATTTTTATTTGGTCGGACAAAAATAAGTAAAAAAAATTGAAAAAAATTTTTTTTTAAATTACATTATAATAACCATACAACTTAGGCTGACCCTCAGTGAATCGTGACTCAAAATAGTTTTAAAGTATCAATTTTTTAGAAGAGTTTCTGGCTTAAGAGGCCTTCAGCCATTATCTCAGATGGCGTAGCTTTGGAACATTTAGTTTCCTAAAATTCCTTAACCAGAGACCATAATCAACAGTTCCTCTCGTACTAAATCAAACTACTAACATGATACTTAATATAAATATCCAGTAGGATAAAACAAACCTGGCTCACGACGGTCTAAACCCAGCTCACGATCCCTAATACGGGTGAACAATCCAACCCTTAGTGACTTATACATCACTAGGATAGGAAGAGCCGACATCGAAGAATCAAAAAGCTGCGTTGATTTGATCTCTTAGCAGCCACAAGCCAGTTGTCCCGGGAGGTAACTTGTCTGTCACCCCAAGTCTTACATACCTAAGACTAATTAGGGATCGTTAGGCCTTACTTTCATAACTGATTCTAGTACAAAAAGACACAGTAAATTAAGCTTTTGGCCTTATACTCAACGTAAGATTTCTGTCCTTACTGAGCTTAACTTAGGACACCTTCGCTGCTTTTTCGAAGGTGTGCCGCCCCAGCCAAACTTTCTATCTAATTCTATCCTTTTAATTAAAAAGTAAGTATAATTCCAGAAAGGGTAGTGGTTTCTCATAATCCATTTATTAAATGTCCCACCTAGTCTGCACCCCTAACGAAACTATACAAAAATTAGACCAAAAGTGAAGCTCTACAGGGTCTTCTTTCCCCGCTGGATAATTTGTGCCCGTTCCCACAACTGTTGGTTCGCTAAGTAATAATTTGGGACAGTGAGAACCTCATAGCTCCGTTCATGCAGGTCACTAATTAAGTGACGAGGTATTTCGCTACTTTGATAAGAGTCATAGTTACCCCAGCTATTTACCGGCGCTTAATTGAATTTTTCCAAGTTAACAAACACAGCACTGAGCAGGATTCATATTATGTTTAATACTTTTATTAGTAATTACATAATACTAAGTTTTTATTAAACAGTTGGGCTCTCCTTGTAACTATCGGTTCTGATTTCCATCAGAGCCAAGCTTTATCGTCAAGTTACAGTTCTAATTGGCTGAATTCTTTAAATTATTATAACTTAATGGCCAGAAGCTACTTACCTTGAAGACCTGATGCGGTTATCGGTACGAGTAAAAATTTTTTTTTTTTTTTTATCTTTTCAAGGATTAATTAAATAGCCGTAACTTAAAACGAATTTTAAGTTTTACTAAATTATTTCAACTATTCTCCAATTGATTTGATTCTTAGGAAATAATTAAAGTTATATAGGAAAGAAATCCCTATTATTTACAGTATTTAATTAATATTGATAATTTTTTAAATTTGTGTTACCACTATTTATTAAAAAATTTTTAGTTATGAAATATCATTCATATTCCCTTTCTTTCTTTATTGAAATTAGGTTCGACTAACTCTGGGTCTATTTAAGTTGCCCAGAAACCCTACTCCTCATCAGCCCCCAGGATTTTAACCTGGATAATCGCTACTTCAATTAGGATTTGTAATAAATAACTTTTAATTTAAATTTACATTTAAAAATTCTTAAAGTTATTCACATCCCCCTACTAAATAATTAATTAAAAATTATTTGTATAGTATCAGTAATTACTATATGCGCCATTCATTTTCGAGGCCAGAGTATTCGGCGGGGGAGTTTTAACACACTCATTAACGGATACCTGCTTTTAGGGGCACCGACCCGCTGTCTAAATACATGGACTCTCTTAATGGTTTCATTAATAGTAAATTTAGGCACTTTATCTATACGTTAGGTTCATCCCTTTTCGCCATAACCGCTTACCGGTAAGAGCCCACTTGTAATATATATTCTTTAATGATTAATTTCTATTAGAAAAATTATTCATTTTAAGAAGGTTCGAAGTTTGGAAATAAGTTGCAGAACCGGAGTTCCACTACACCTCTACCCATTTCTCTACTCTCCTTAACTATTAATAAATATTACAGCTATCCTTAGGGAAAATTCGGAGGAAACCAGCTATTAGGAGGTTCGATGAGTCTTTCGCACCTATACCCATATCAAGCAAATGATTTGCACATCAATAACGCGGACGATCTTCCATCAGAGTTTCCCCTGACTTCAATCTGTACAGGCATAGTTCACCTCCATTCGGGTTTTGACAATAATACTCTATAGCCATCTCCAAAAAAAAGAGCAGTTAATTTCTTTTCGCATTTAAATTTTAATAATTAAATACTCGTATTATAGTCAAACTCCCTAATCCGTGTTTCAAGACGGGTGTATTAATGAAATACCTTACCCTAAACAAGTTCAGGCGCTATTAACTCTCCCGTTCAGGAGTTCTTTTCATCTTTCGTTCACACTACTTGTATACTATCGGTCTCTTTACGATATTTAGCTTTAGATAGGATGTACTACCTATTTTAAGATAGCATTCTCAAGCTATCCGACTCTTTTATTTAAACCTATGCTTAATTAAAATAATTGTAACGGGGCTTAAACTCTTTATAGCCATGTATTTAATCAATAGTTTAATTTTTTAATTATTAAGTTTACTAAATTAAATTAATCTTATAAAAAGATTTTAAATTATCGAGCTTTACTCTCTTCGGTCGCACTTACTAAGAGTATCCTAGTTAGTTTATTTTCCTCCGCTTATTGAGATGCTTCAGTTCAGCGGGTTTTCCTATATAATTTAGAACAATAAAAAAAGCTTAAAATTGTTTTTCTCATTTTTTATTTAAAATGATTAATTAATTATTATTTGTTACTAAATTATATATGTATTTATTAATAAATTAATAAATACGCAATATGCATTCAAAGATCGAACTTATCACAAATTGAGCTAATCTAGTCGCTTATCACATTATGCAATGTTCTTCTTCGTGTAAAGAGCCAAGACATCCGTTGTTTAAGGTTTAATTAATGATTGAAAATTAATTTTGTATTTAATTTTTTTATTTTTAAAATTATTGTTTAAATTTTATTTACTAAACTGATCCAACGGCAGGTTCACCTACCGTTACCTTGTTACGACTTCTCCTTCCTCTAGATAACGTGATTTAATCACCTTCTTTAAAAAAAAAAAAAAAATCCAATGATTTCACCGAGTCATCCAATCGGTAGGAGCGACGGGCGGTGTGTACAAACGGGCAGGGACGTACTCAACGTGCGTTGTTGACACACTTTTACAAGGGATTCCTGGTTCATGATAATGATTACAATCATCAATCCCAACTACGTTAAAAATTATAAGAGTAGCTTTTCATTTTAAAAAAATGATCTTTTCAAATTAGCTTTAAATTATTCTTATTGTTTTTAACATTGTAGCGCGCGTGCAGCCCAGAGCATCTAAAGGACATCACGGACCTGTTATTGCTATCCTCTTCCTCCTGCTTAGACGCAGGGAGTCCCAATTAGAAATTATATTAATATTTAAAATATTATTAATTATTTAATTGGTAATAATCTCGCTCGTTATCTGAATCAACGCTAGACAGGTCAACCCACGCACCACCAACGGCCATGCACCACCAAAAATTATATCCTGAAAGAACTTCATCCTGATCAGTCATTAAAAATATCTGGTTCTGGTAAGTTTCCCCGTGTTGATTCAATTAAAGCCACAAGCTTCACCCCTGGTGTGCCCTTCCGTCAATTCCTTCAAGTTTCACCCATGCGGTCGTAGTTCCCCCAGAGCCCATGAACTATTGATTTCTCTAATGGTCCTACTTCTAAAATAAAAAATAAGCCCTCGTCGGCATAGTTTAAGGTAGGAACTACCCGGGTCTCTGATCCGGTTGGATACTCCTACTCTCGCCCTTGATCGATAGAATTCCACTTGATAGATGCTTTCGCCTTAGTTTCTCTCTCATGGGTCAAAACATTTCGCCGTTCGCCATGAAATAGATCTATCCCCGATGAATCTCTTTGATCTTATTTAACTTTACTGAAAGTTAAATAAAAAATTTCATACTGCGCAAAATCATTCAAGTATATTTATCCTTACTTTAAGCGTCCTGATTTGTTCACAGTGAACGTAATTCATTAAATTACTTAATATTAATTCAGACTACGAGCGTTTTAACTGCAACAATATGGGAGCAAACTTGCAGAGCTGGAATTACCGCAGCTGCTGGCACAGACTGGCCCTCTGCTAGGTTCCAATATAATGGAAAATTATATTCCTATATAATTTTATTATTAAAAATAAAAATTATAACTGGTCATTACCACCTCCGAGAATTTCGAGTGGGTAAGTTTCGCGCCTGCTGCTACCCGTGGATATAGTCGCTATCTCTCAGGCGCCTTCTCCGGCAGTACGACGGTAACCGCCCGTTACCCGTAATAGCTTAATTAGGAAAAGATCCTAAGTACTGGCCTGATAGGTCACTCATTCGATTGGATTTCCTTAATAAAAAGGTAAAATTTATCATTGTATTTAATTTCCAATGAAATTTTAAAAACATGTATTAGCACAAGAATTACTTCTGCTATCCATTTATGATTTCTTTAAAAAATCTTTTCCAAGTAGATAATAAGTGTGTTAATGAGCTGTTCGCAGTTTAGTTACCTGAACTTACACTTGCATGGCTTAATCTATGACCATAGTGTGCTTCCTTGGCAGGATCAACCAAGTATAAATAATAATTTTGATAATTTAATAAATTTTTTTTTTTTAATTTGTTACCACTGATTATAAATAAAAATAATTAAAAAATTCTAAATTTTGTTTAATTTTATTTTTATTAACCTAAATTACTTTTAAAATTATAAAGCTTCTTTTATTATTTTTATAGAAAAAAAATAAAGAATAATTAATATAGAGTTTCTCCTATTTAATTTTTATTTAATTATTTTAAGTTTATTTTTTTCCTGAATTTTTTTACTTGTTATCCTCATAAGGGGCAAAACGACTTCATTTTTATAGGTAAAAATTTTAATAGACAAGAGCACTAATTTTTGCTTGAAATATAAACCTGTCAATTAAGTTTTTAGGAACTTTATTTTTGTAAAGTATTGAAAATTTTTTGAATGGTTTACACGAAAAGTGTCACTTTATCTTAAAATTTTTTTATTCCTTCTTCTCTTGTTTTATTTACTTTCTTTAATGATTTATTGTTTAATAATACTATTGATTGTTATATTACTTCAGTTTGGTGAGAAAATTTCAATTTTTCGTCATAAAAAACCGTAAAATTTTTAAATGTTTTATATATTATAACATCTTTAATTAATTGCTTTAAATTGTACTTCTCTTCTAATTTCTTCTTTTTTTCTTCTTTTTCTCTCTTTTCCTAATTTTTTTCATCGATATCTAATTACTTTAAAAATTATTTAAATCTTTTAATATTGTTTAAATTTATATTTTATATCTTATTTTATTCATTTTATTTACTATCAATTTTTATTTTTAATTTTTATTTATTAAACTTTTTTATTTATTTATTATTTTTTAATTCTCTTAACGGTCGCTCGTTATTTTATTCTTCAATTTCCTATTATTTAAAATTCTTCTTCACTTTATTAAACCTTGTTATATTGCTGTTATACTTCAAAATTTTGAAATTAAAAAATTTTATTATTATAAAAATTTTTAATTTAAAACTAAATTTATTCATTATTAAATATAACAATCAATTATTGTTGTTGATTACTATTATTTATTATATTAAATTTCAAAATTTTTGAAAATTTCAATTTTCATATTTTTTTTAAATTTCATTTTTTTGATATATCTCTTCATAATTACTCTTTAAATTGTTATTTTTAGACTTAATTGCAGTTAATTTTCATTTTTTTGTTGAAATCTTTTTGATATTTTCGAAATTAAACAGATATTTAATAGAATAATTTCATCTATCATCATTTTAATGAACTTTTTTCTATTATAATTTTGATTTTTCTTGAAATTTTGAATTATTCAAATTTTTGACTAATTTCAAAAAATTTAAATTTTTTATATTCTAGTCGTAATTAAGGCATTTGAACTTGTTTTTCTGCTTTTAACTTTAAAATTCTTGTAAATTTCAAGATTTCCAAAAAATTTACTTTAAATCAAAAAATTTTAAGTAAATAAAATCTTCTTTAAAACTTCTAGTTTAATATTCTTGCATCAAATCAAAAATTTGTCAAAATTGAAAATTTTGCAATTTTCGAAAATTTTGATTTTTTGGAATTTTTGAAAAATATTAAAAAAATTGAAATTTTTTTTTACTAAAAATTTTTCGAAAAAATTCATTTTGATAATTTTTTTTTCATTTTCAAAATTTTTTGATTTATATATTAAATACCTAAAAAAAATTTGGGGAAATTTTTCCTACGATAGCCCAATGGTAGGGATTGCTGCATCCAACATCCAGCGCCGCCGGTTCGAAATAAGTCACCCGCATATTTTTTGATTTTTTTTGTTGAAATCTTTTTAATATTTTCGAAATTAAACAGATCTTTAATAGAACAATTTCATCTATTATCATTTTAATGAACTTTCTTCTATTAAAATTTTGATTTTTCTTGAAATTTTGAATTATTCAATTTTTTTGACTAATTTCAAAAAAATGAAATTTTTAATATTCTAGTCATGAACAAGTCATTTAAACTTGTTTTTCTGCTTTTAACTTCAAAATTCTTGTAAATTTAAAAAAAAAAAAAAAATTACTTTAAATCAAAAATTTCGAAGTAAATAAAATTTTCTTGATGAATGCCAGTTTGATATTCTTGCATTAATTCAAAAATTTGTCAAAATTGAGAAATTTGCAATTTTTGAAATTTTCGAAAATTTTGATTTTTTGGAATTTTGGAAAAGAACTGAAAATTTCCAAAATTTTTTTTACTAAAAATTTTTCGAAAAAATTCATTTTGAGAATTTTTTTTTATTTTCAAATTTTTTTGATTTATATATTAAATACCTAAAAAAATTTCGGGGAAATTTCTCCTCCGATAGCTCAATGGAAGGGATTGCTGCATCCAACATCCTGCGCCGCTGGTTCGAAATAAAGCATCCCTATTTTTTTGATTTTTCGACGATTCTTGTTATTTCAAGAATTTCAAAAATTTCATGTAAATAAGATATACCTGCTCAATCCTAATTATTTTTCTTGCATTAAATCAAAAATTTGTCAAATTGAATAATTTGCAATTTTAATAAAAATTTGATTTTTTGATATTTTTGAGTAATACAACAACATTAGTGAATATTTTTTACTTAGAATTTTAAACAAAATTGATTTTAAAACATTAATTTTATTTTAAAACATTATTTCTGAGGTATATTTAAAACTGACATTATTAACGTCTTATTTGAATGTCAAAAAGTGACACAAAAATAGATTACAAACGAACTAAATTGACAAAAGAAAGTTAATTTAAATTATTAATTTAAGATACAACTACTTTATAACATTGTTGTAACAATGAATTCAATCAAATTTACAATTTTTTCTCAACTAATCAAAAAAAAAAAAAAAATTTGAAATAATTTAAAGATTAAAACAAAAATTAATAACGACAACCTTAAATAACTAACACATAGATAAAATTTAACGACAATATTAATGTCAAAATCGACATTTAAAATGAATGATTTTTATGTACTAAAATAATAATAATTTCCACAAAATGAATCAATACACACAAAAACAAGCAATTAATAAATAATAATATCATTATTATGAAAAAAATTAATGTTTATTGAGTTCAAAATCTTCGAATTTCCATCCAAATAAAAATATCAAAATTTAAAAAAAAAAAAAAAAATGAAATCTACAGAGTCAATTAAACAATGTTTTAAAGTATCAAAACTCATAATTTCCAATATTTTTCTGACATTTCTATATTTGACAAAATTATTCAAAATATAGTTTTTTTAGACAATACAATTCGAAGTAAACAAAATATTCTTGCAAAATCCTAGTTTTTTTTTTCTTCCATTAAATCTAAAATTTGTCAAAATTGAGTAATTTTCAATTTTAATAAAAATCGATTTTTTGATATTTTTGAGTAATACAACAACATTAGTGAATATTTTTTACTTAGAATTTTGAACAAAATTGATTTTAAAACATTCTTTTTGATTTTAAAACATTATTTCTGAGGTATATTTAAAACTGACATTATTAACGTCTTAAAAAAAAAAAAAAAAGTGACACAAAAATAGATTACAAACGAACTAAATTGACAAAAGAAAGTTAATTTAAATTATTAATTTAAGATACAACTACTTTATAACATTGTTGTAACAATGAATTCAATCAAATTTACAATTTTTTCTCAACTAATCATTTCAAATGAAAAAAATTTGAAATAATTTAAAGAAAAAAACAAAAATTAATAACGACAACCTTAAATAACTAACACATAGATAAAAATTAACGACAATATTAATGTCAAAATCGACATTTAAAATGAATGATTTTTATGTACTAAAATAATAATAATTTCCACAAAATGAATCAATACACAAAAAAACAAGCAATTAATAAATAATAATATCATTATTATGAAAAAAATTAATGTTTATTGAGTTCAAAATCTTCGAATTTCCATCCAAATAAAAATATCAAAATTTACTAATAAATTGAAAAATGAAATCTACAGAGTCAATTAAACAATGTTTTAAAGTATCAAAACTCATAATTTCCAATATTTTTCTGACATTTCTATATTTGACAAAATTATTCAAAATATAGTTTTTTTAGACAATACAATTCGAAGTAAACAAAATATTCTTGCAAAATCCTAGTTTTTTTTCTTCCATTAAATTCAAAATTTGTCAAAATTGAGTAATTTTTAATTTTTAATAAAAAATCGATTTTTGATATTTTTGAGGTAATACAACAACATTAGTGAATATTTTTTTTTTTTTTTTTTGAACAAAATTGATTTTAAAACATTCTTTTTGATTTTAAAACATTATTTCTGAGGTATATTTAAAACTGACATTATTAACGTCTTATTTGAATGTCAAAAAGTGACACAAAAATAGATTACAAACGAACTAAATTGACAAAAGAAAGTTATTTTAAAGTATTAATTTAAGATACAACTACTTTATAACATTGTTGTAACAATGAATTCAATCAAATTTACAATTTTTTTTTTTTTTTTCATTTCAAATGAAAAATTTGAAATAATTTAAAGATTAAAACAAAAATTAATAACGACAACCTTAAATAACTAACACATAGATAAAATTTAACGACAATATTAATGTCAAAATCGACATTTAAAATGAATGATTTTTACATAGTAAAATAATAATAATTTCCACAAAATGAATTAACACAAAGCTACAACAAGCAATTAATAAATAATAATATGATTATTATGAAAAAAATCAATGTTTATTGAGTTCAAAATCTACGAATTTCCATCAAATAGAAATTTTAAAGTGTATTAATAAATTGAAAAATGAAATATACAGAGTCAATTAAACAATGTTTTAAAGGATCAAAACTCATAATTTCCAATATGTTTCTGAAATTTCTATATTTCACAAAATTATTCAAAATATAGTTTTTTAGACAATAAAATTCGAAGTAAACAAAATATTCTTGCAAAATCCTAGTTTTTTTTCTTCCATTAAATTCAAAATTTGTCAAAATTGAATAATTTGCAATTTTCAAAAAAATTTGATTTTTTGATATTTTTGAGTAATACAACAACATTAGTGAATGTTTTTTACTTAGAATTTTAATCGAAATTGATTTTAAAACAATATTTTTATTTTAAAATATTATTTCTGAGGTATATTTAAAACTGACAATATTAACATCAAATTTGAATGTCAAAAAGTGACACAAAAAATAGATTACAAACGAACTAAATTGACAAAAGAAAGTTATTTTAAAGTATTAATTTAAGATACAACTACTTTATAACATTGTTGTAACAATGAATTCAATCAAATTTACAATTTTTTCTCAACTAATCATTTCAAATGAAAAATTTGAAATAATTTAAAGATTAAAACAAAAATTAATAACGACAACCTTAAATAACTAACACATAGATAAAATTTAACGACAATATTAATGTCAAAATCGACATTTAAAATGAATGATTTTTATTTACGTAAATAATAATAATTTTCACAAAATGAATCAACACACGCAAAAACAATCAAGTAATAAATAATAATATCATTATTATGAAAAAAAATTAATGTTTATTGAGTTCAAAATCTTCGAATTTCCATCAAAAAAAAAATATCAAAATTTACTAATAAATTGAAAAATGAAATCTACAGAGTCAATTAAACAATGTTTTAAAGTATCAAAACTCATAATTTCCAATATTTTTCTGACATTTCTATATTTGACAAAATTATTCAAAATATAGTTTTTTTAGACAATACAATTCGAAGTAAACAAAATATTCTTGCAAAATCCTAGTTTTTTTTCTTCCATTAAATTCAAAATTTGTCAAAATTGAGTAATTTTCAATTTTAATAAAAATCGATTTTTTGATATTTTTGAGTAATACAACAACATTAGTGAATATTTTTTACTTAGAATTTTGAACAAAATTGATTTTAAAACATTCTTTTTGATTTTAAAAACATTATTTCTGAGGTATATTTAAAACTGACATTATTAACGTCTTATTTGAATGTCAAAAAGTGACACAAAAAATAGATTACAAACGAACTAAATTGACAAAGAAAGTTATTTTAAAGTATTAATTTAAGATACAACTACTTTATAACATTGTTGTAACAATGAATTCAATCAAATTTACAATTTTTTTCTCAACTAATCATTTAAAATGAAAAAAGATTTGAAATAATTAAAAGATTAAAACAAAAATTAATAACAACAAGATTAAATAACTAACACATAGAAAAAATTTAACGACAATATTAATGTCAAAATCGACATTTAAAATGAATGATTTTTATGTACTAAAATAATAATAATTTCCACAAAATGAATCAATACACACAAAAACAATCAAGTAATAAATAATAATATCATTATTATGAAAAAATTAATGTTTATTGAGTTCAAAATCTTCGAATTAAAAAAAAAAAAAAAATATCAAAATTTACTAATAAATTGAAAAATGAAATCTACAGAGTCAATTAAACAATGTTTTAAAGTATCAAAACTCATAATTTCCAATGTTTTTCTGACATTTCTATATTTGACAAAATTATTCAAAATATAGTTTTTTTAGACAATACAATTCGAAGTAAACAAAATATTCTTGCAAAATCCTAGTTTTTTTTCTTCCATTAAATTCAAAATTTGTCAAAATTGAGTAAATTTTCAATTTTAATAAAAATCGATTTTTTGATATTTTTGAGTAATACAACAACATTAGTGAAAGTTTTTTACTTAGAATTTTAAACAAAATTGATTTTAAAACATTCTTTTTTATTTTAAAACATTATTTCTGAGGTATATTTAAAACTGACATTATTAACGTCTTATTTGAATGTCAAAAAGTGACACAAAAATAGATTACAAACGAACTAAATTGACAAAAGAAAGTTATTTTAAAGTATTAATTTAAGATACAACTACTTTATAACATTGTTGTAACAATGAATTCAATCAAATTTACAAATTTTTTCTCAACTAATCATTTCAAAAAAAAAAAATTTGAAATAATTTAAAAAAAAAAAAAAAAATTAATAACGACAACCTTAAATAACTAACACATAGATAAAAATTTAACGACAATATTAATGTCAAAATCGACATTTAAAATGAATAGATTTACTATGTACTACATTTCTATATTTGACAAAATTATTCAAAATATAGTTTTTTTAGACAATACAATTCGAAGTAAACAAAATATTCTTGCAAAATCCTAGTTTTTTTTCTTCCATTAAATTCAAAATTTGTCAAAATTGAGTAATTTTCATTTTTAATAAAAATCGATTTTTTGCTATTTTTTGAGTAATACAACAACATTAGTGAATATTTTTTTTTTTTTTTTTTGAACAAAATTGATTTTAAAACATTCTTTTTGATTTTAAAACATTATTTCTGAGGTATATTTAAAACTGACATTATTAACGTCTTATTTGAATGTCAAAAAGTGACACAAAAATAGATTACAAACGAACTAAATTGACAAAAGAAAGTTATTTTAAAGTATTAATTTAAGATACAACTACTTTATAACATTGTTGTAACAATGAATTCAATCAAATTTACAATTTTTTCTCAACTAATCATTTCAAATGAAAAATTTGAAATAATTTAAAGATTAAAACAAAAATTAATAACGACAACCTTAAATAACTAACACATAGATAAAATTTAACGACAATATTAATGTCAAAATCGACATTTAAAATGAATGATTTTTATGTACTAAAATAATAATAATTTCCACAAAATGAATCAATACACACAAAAACAATCAAGTAATAAATAATAATATCATTATTATGAAAAAATTAATGTTTATTGAGTTCAAAATCTTCGAATTTCCATCCAATAAAAAATATCAAAATTTACTAAAAAAATGAAAAAATGAAATCTACAGCATTAAATCAAAAATTTGTCAAAATTGAGTAATTTGCAATTTTAATAAAAATCGATTTTTTGATATTTTTGAGTAATACAACAACATTAGTGAATATTTTTTTTTTTTTTTTTTGAACAAAATTGATTTTAAAACATTCTTTTTGATTTTAAAACATTATTTCTGAGGTATATTTAAAACTGACATTATTAACGTCTTATTTGAATGTCAAAAAGTGACACAAAAATAGATTACAAACGAACTAAATTGACAAAAGAAAGTTAATTTAAATTATTAATTTAAGATACAACTACTTTATAACATTGTTGTAACAATGAATTCAATCAAATTTACAATTTTTTCTCAACTAATCATTTCAAATGAAAAAAATTTGAAATAATTTAAGGATTAAAACAAAAATTAATAACGACAACCTTAAATAACTAACACATAGATAAAATTTAACAACAATATTAATGCAAAAATCAACATTTAAAATGAATGATTTTTATGTACTAAAATAATAATAATTTTCACAAAAGGAATTAAGATACACATAAACAATCAAGTAATAAATAATAATATAAAAAAAAAAAAAAAAATTAAAGTTTATTGATTTCAAGGCATTCCAATCTTTTTTTAGGTACCCCCATAGCAGACCGAACTATCCAACATCTAAAATTATTAACAATAAAATTATAATTTAGTGCCAAAATGATTACGAATATAATGTAAAACGATTTAAAAAAAATCAAAATTCATGAAATGAATAAAAATTAATTTTTGAATTTTTTAAGATATTTTTATTAAAAGATTAAATATTTTTAAACATTAGGAATAAATTAAAACTTTTTTTACTTAAAGTATAAAAAAATTTTCACTTTTTTATGAATAAATTCAGATATTTCAAAATTTTAAAAAATCAAAATTTTGAATATAAAGATAATAAATATGAATTAAATTTAATTTAATAATGTATTAAATTTTAAAAAATTTTAAGAATTCAAAATTTTTTTTTAATAAATTAAAATATTGTGGCGACCGTTAAGGATTTTTAAATAATTTAATAAAAAAAATTATTAATTTAAAATATTTTGTAATTTTAATTAAATAATTAATTAAATATTAAAACAATAAAATTAAATTTATTGATTAAATTATCAAATATTATTTAATTATAAAGTTATTTTAATTTTTGTTCTTAACGGTCGCCATGCAGGAATTTTAAAAAATTGATTATAATTTTTTATATATAATTAATTCATTAATAATATTAATAAATTATAATCATAATTTTTAATATTTTTTTATAAAATATTTATATACTATATTTTAATAAAATCATTCTATTTGATAGTTTTCTATTAAAATTATGAAAAAATTGAAAAATGTTAAAAATCAATAATTTTAATAAAAATATTTTAAAAATATTTTAAATTTAAATGTTTTATTAATAAATCTATAATTTTTATATTAAAAAATTCTATTTTTAAAACTTTAAAAAAATTTTTTTCATTTATTTTTAAAAATATATATAAGAAATGTAGATTTTTTCAGACTTAAAATACCTCTTAAAATTTTCACTTATTAAAAAAATTTTTATTTCATAATTTAAAATCAATTAATTTAATAATAAATATTATTAATTAAATGCTCTAATATATTAATAACTATATTATTAATTAAAATATTAATTATAAAAAAAATTTTTTTAATAAAAAAAAAACTTTGAAAAATTTCAACATTAAAATGAATTTATTAGATTATATAAATAATATTAAGTAAAATTAAGTTTAAAATAATTTAAGAATATTTTTTAAATAATTATATAAAATAAAAATTATTCAATTTAATTAATTTTAAAATTTTTTAAATTTAAGATCAATCTTTTTTAAATTGAATAAATTTTAAATTTTTTGATAATATAATAAAATTTAAAAATATTATTAAATAAATTTATTAAATAAATTTAAATATTTTAATTATAAAATGAAATTAATTTAATTTTAAAATAATTTTCTATTCTATACTTTACATTTTTTCTGATGTTTATCATAAAATTGACAATCATTAACGTATTCCTTAACGTATCATTCGGACGTTAAAAAGTGACAAAAGAAGAAATAATTTTTAACAATATTACCTAATAAAATCAATAATTAAAACTAAATTTTAACTTAAAAATGATATAATTAAGTTTAAACAAGTTATAATTTAACAAATATTAGTTCAAAACTAAAATTTATAAAACTTTACATTTCCAAATTTTGAACAACAAACAAACAAATAAAATCAATCATTATATTAACAAATACAAGGTTAATTATTAAAGAATTCAATCTTTAAATACTAATTTTATATTAAATAATAACTAAATCTAGACAATTTCATGAATAAATGAAATTGAAAAAAATTTTTACTAAACCAATTTAAATATACAAGAAGTAGATTCATAATAACAATTTTCTACAAAATCATTGACTAAATTTTCGATGATCAATATCTCAATTTTAACTATAAGAAACATCATAATTTTATTTAACCAACGTTAATAATTATTAAAATGACTTAGCTTTTTTATAAACAACCTAATTCCAATATTAAATTCAAAAATGTATGAATTTAAAAAAAAAAAAAAAAATTGAAATATAATCAACCAAATAGTTATTTAACACTATTAATTGATATTTTAATCAAAATTATCAATTTTTTTTCACAATTTCTTTTTTCTAAAGATGGAATAAACGTTTTTTTTATAATATGCCGATCAAAAGTGACACATTTTTTTTTGATTATTTTTTTGAAAAATAACCATAAAATAACAATTTTAAAGCTTCAATTCGAAGATATAATGAAGCCAACATGTTATAAATATCATAACTTCAAGTTAATTTAAGAATATTTTCACTCAAAGAAATCAAAGAAAAAAATATTTGGAATTACAAAAGAAATTAAAGTCAATACAAAGAAACAATCAATACATAGATAATATTTATATCAATAAAATCAGGAAATTCAACTTAACAAAAAATTGAATATTCATTAAAAACTAAAAATCCAAAAAATTAAACATAAAATCCACAATATTAAGATGTTACAAACATTATTAAATCATTTTAAACCAAATATTACCAAATTTTTTAAGATGTAAATATTTTGAAAATTTAAAGTAAAACTAAGTTATTAACCATTAAAATCATGATCTATTAACAAAAATACAAAGATTATAAATTAAAATTCTAAGATAATTACCAAAACTGACAAATTGAATAAATCTCATTTGTAATTTAATCTTAAAAAAAAAAAAAAAATTTGGATAATTTAATCCAATATTACAAGGTTAATTATTTTTAGTAGGATATTTTAAGTAATTTTTGAAGATCTTTGAAATTAGTTGAATAAATTAAAATTATTGATTTCTACGTCAAAATTTTGTGTTTTTAAGCAGTAGTTAAAAAAAATCTAAACGTATATTAATCAAATCGACCGTTAATATATTAATCATGTTTTAAATCTAATCATAAAAGAATATTTGATTAATTTTATCTAAATAAAAAATACTTACAATTTGATATTAATGATGATTTTATGGTTAATTTTAATTTTTTAAATTAATTATTAATAATTAGAAAATCTCAATCAAAATCAAAAATTAAGCAAAATGATCACTAAAACATGAGAAGTATTTTTAAATCTAAGTTTAAAAATGCAATTTCAAAAAATTCGAAAATTTTATAATTTTTTTACTGTTTAGTACCCCAATAATGTAAAAAAATTAGACTTTTTAAATAGTTTATTTTGTATTTCAGACCAAATAACAATTGAATTTAGGCAAAAATTGACAAAAATTTAGATAATTTTAAAATTAAATTTTTAATCATTCATACTTTTCGTAAAGCATTCAAAATAATCAATATTAAAAGTGACAAATAATTTGATATATTATCTGGTCAGATAAACTTACTAAAAATTAACGTTTTTTAATTCTAAATGACCGTTAATGAAATATTTTTTATTAATTAAAGAACAATATTTTAAAATGTTTTTCATCAAATATTATCTAAATAAAAAATACTAAAAATTTGATTTTAAACATGATTTTATGATTAATTTTAAAAATTAGAATTAATTATTAATAATTAGAAAATCTCAATAAAAATTGAAAACTAAGTAAAATGATCATAAAAATATGTCAATGCCATTAGCTACTGAGTTTAAAAATGCAATTTTTGAATTTTTGGAAATTTTGATGATTTTTGCAGTGCAGGAACACAGCAAAATTCGAAATTTGATTTTAAGCATGATTTTATGATTAATTTTGAATTTTTGAATTAATTATTAATAATTAGAAAATCTCGATTAAAATCAAAAATTAAGCAAAATAATCATAAGAACATATGAATGCCATTAGGTATTAAGTTTAAAAATGCAATTTTAGAAATTTTGAAAATTTTGATGATTTTTGCTGTGTTCCTGCACAGCAAAATTCGAAATTGTTTTTTAAATAGTTTATTTTTTACATTCATTAAATAAATACCGATGGGATTTTCACTGATTTACAAAAAGTACGATATGATTTTAAACAGACATATTATGTGAAATATTATCTAGTCGAACAAACCTAAACAAAATAATTTGTTAATGGGTGACCGTTAATTTTTGATTTTTTAGATGAAATAGGAAGAAATAGAAAATTAAGGGAAATTAGGATATTAGAGCATAAATACCGAACATTCTAAGTTTAAAAATGCGAATAAAGGAAGGCAGAAACAATAAAGGAAAAATTAGTGTCAGATTCCACTTTTTCAATGGTTTATCGAAAAGTGACATTGAAATGTGATGTGAAAAATTACTCGGTCGAACAGACTTAGTCAAATAATTTCTACGCAAAATGATCGTTAACTTCTATTTTAAATGACCGTTAACTTTAAGTTTAAGTGACCGTTAATTTTATGTTTAAGTGACCGTTAATTTACATTTTAAATGACCGTTAATTTCTTATTAGATGACCGTTAATTTCTTCTTGATTGACCGTTAATTTTCATTTTAAGTGACCGTTAATTTCTTCTTAATTGACCGTTAATTTTGATTTCTAATTGACCGTTAATTTTTCCTTTGAAATGACCGTTAAATAAGAAATATTTATTTAATTAAAAAAGAATATTTCAAAATGATATTTGATGAAAATCATCTTAATAAAAATTGTTCAAAATCATATTTTATAGATGAATTTATGATTAATTTTAAAAATTAGAATTAAATATTAATAATTAGAAAATCTCAATAAAAATCAAAAATTAAGCAAAATGATCATTAAAACATGAGAAGTACTACTGATATTAAGTTTAAAAAATAGATTTTTGAAATTTTGAAATTTTTGATGATTTTTGCTGTGCAGCACCCCATTAATGTAAAAAACAAGACTTTTTAAATAGTTTATTATGTATTTCAGACCAAATAACAATTGAATTCTGTCAAAATTGATGAAAAATTGGAAATTTTTATGAAAATTCTTCAAATTTCTTTTGACTAGTTTACAAAAAGTGTCAGGAGACATGTGATGTGAAATATTATCTGGTCGAATAAAAAAACATAAAATATTTTTTTTATAAAGAATATTTTAAAATGATTTTTGATGAAAATCATCTTAATAAAAAATACTTAAAATCATGAATTCAAGATAAATTTATGATTAATTTTAAAAATTAGAATTAATTATTAATAATTAGAATATTTCAAAAAAAAATGAAAATTAAGCAAAATGATCATAAGAAAGCATGAATGTCATTAGTTAATAAGTTTAAAAATGCAATTTAAAAAATTTTGAAATTTTTGATGATTTTTTCTTTGCAGCACCCCATTAATGTAAAAAATTAGACTTTTTAAATAGTTTATTTTGTATTTCAGACCAAATAACAATTGAATTCTGTCAAAATTGATGAAAAAATAATATTAAGAATAATTCATTATAATAATAAAGTATACAAAATATTTTGAATTTTTATTTGGTCGGACAAAAATAAGTAAAAAAATTGAAAAAAATTTTTTTTAAATTACATTATAATAACCATACAACTTAGGCTGACCCTCAGTGAATCGTGACTAAATGCCACTCTTACACTTACAGGACCTTAGTTGACAAAATGTCTTCTACATTTGGTCATTAAAACTAAAGAGATTTTTATTTAAAAATATATTAATTTTATCTCATAATTTTAAAATAGTTTTAAAGTATCAATTTTTAGAAGAGTTTCTGGCTTAAGAGGCCTTCAGCCATTATCTCGGATGGCGTAGCTTTGGAACATTTAGTTTCCTAAAATTCCTTAACCAGAGACCATAATCAACAGAAAAAAACTGTACTAAATCAAACTACTAACATGATACTTAATATAAATATCCAGTAGGATAAAACAAACCTGGCTCACGACGGTCTAAACCCAGCTCACGATCCCTAATACGGGTGAACAATCCAACCCTTAGTGACTTATACATCACTAGGATAGGAAGAGCCGACATCGAAGAATCAAAAAAGCTGCGTTGATTTGATCTCTTAGCAGCCACAAGCCAGTTGTCCCGGAGGTAACTTGTCTGTCACCCCAAGTCTTGCATACCTAAGACTAATTAGGGATCGTTAGGCCTTACTTTCATAACTGATTCTAGTACAAAAAGACACCCCGTAACTTAAGCTTTTGGCCTTATCCTCAACGTAAGCTTTCTTTCCTTAATGAGCTTAGCGTAGGACACCTTCTGCTGCTTTTTCGAAGGTGTGCCGCC
Organism: Histomonas meleagridis; assembly: GCF_020186115.1. NCBI lineage: Eukaryota > Parabasalia > Tritrichomonadida > Dientamoebidae > Histomonas > Histomonas meleagridis. Next base: position 30,568 of record NW_027150756.1, read on the forward strand.
CCAGCCAAACTTTCTATCTAATTCTATCCTTTTAATTAAAAAGTAAGTATAATTCCAGAAAGGGTAGTGGTTTCTCATAATCCATTTATTAAATGTCCCACCTAGTCTGCACCCCCTAACGGAACTATACAAAACTAGGACCAAAGTGAAGCTCTACAGGGTCTTCTTTCCCCGCTGGATAATTTGTGCCCGTTCCCACAACTGTTGGTTCGCTAAGTAATAATTTGGGACAGTGAGAACCTCATAGCTCCGTTCATGCAGGTCACTAATTAAGTGACGAGGTATTTTCGCTACTTTGATAAGAGTCATAGTTACCCCAGCTATTTACCGGCGCTTAATTGAATTTTTCCAAGTTAACAAACACAGCACTGAGCAGGATTCATATTATGTTTAATACTTTTATTAGTAATTACATAATACTAAGTTTTTATTAAACAGTTGGGGCTCTCCTTGTAACTATCGGTTCTGATTTCCATCAGAGCCAAGCTTTATCCCGAAGTTACAGCTCTAATTGGCCGAATTCCCTAAATTATTATAACTTAATGGCCAGAAGCTACTTACCTTGAAGACCTGATGCGGTTATCGGTACGAGTAAAAAATTTTTCTATTTTAAAATTATCTTTTCAAGGATTAATTAAATAGCCGTAACTTAAAACGAATTTTAAGTTTTACTAAATTATTTCAACTATTCTCCAATTGATTTGATTCTTAGGAAATAATTAAAGTTATATAGGAAAGAAATCCCTATTATTTACAGTATTTAATTAATATTGATAATTTTTTAAATTTGTGTTACCACTATTTATTAAAAAAAATTTTTAGTTATGAAATATCATTCATATTCCCTTTCTTTCTTTATTGAAATTAGGTTCGACTAACTCTGGGTCTATTTAAGTTGCCCAGAAACCCTACTCCTCATCAGCCCCCAGGATTTTAACCTGGATAATCGCTACTTCAATTAGGATTTGTAATAAATAACTTTTAATTTAAATTTACATTTAAAAATTCTTAAAGTTATTCACATCCCCCTACTAAATAATTATTTAAAAATTATTTGTATAGTATCAGTAATTACTATATGCGCCATTCATTTTCGAGGCCAGAGTATTCGGCGGGGGAGTTTTAACACACTCATTAACGGATACCTGCTTTTAGGGGCACCGACCCGCTGTCTAAATACATGGACTCTCTTAATGGTTTCATTAATAGTAAATTTAGGCACTTTATCTATACGTTAGGTTCATCCCTTTTCGCCATAACCGCTTACCGGTAAGAGCCCACTTGTAATATATATTCTTTAATGATTAATTTCTATTAGAAAAATTATTCATTTTAAGAAGGTTCGAAGTTTGGAAATAAGTTGCAGAACCGGAGTTCCACTACACCTCTACCCATTTCTCTACTCTCCTTAACTATTAATAAATATTACAGCTATCCTTAGGGGAAAATTCGGAGGAAACCAGCTATTAGGAGGTTCGATGAGTCTTTCGCACCTATACCCATATCAAGCAAATGATTTGCACATCAATAACGCGGACGATCTTCCATCAGAGTTTCCCCTGACTTCAATCTGTACAGGCATAGTTCACCTCCATTCGGGTTTTGACAATAATACTCTATAGCCATCTCCAAAAAAAAGAGCAGTTAATTTCTTTTCGCATTTAAATTTTAATAATTAAATACTCGTATTATAGTCAAACTCCTAATCCGTGTTTCAAGACGGGTGTATTAATGAAATACCTTACCCTAAACAAGTTCAGGCGCTATTAACTCTCCGTTCAGGAGTTCTTTTCATCTTTCGTTCACACTACTTGTATACTATCGGTCTCTTTACGATATTTAGCTTTTGAGATAGGATGTACTACCTATTTTAAGATAGCATTCTCAAGCTATCCGACTCTTTTATTTAAACCTATGCTTAATTAAAATAATTGTAACGAGGCTTAAACTCTTTATAGCCATGTATTTAATCAATAGTTTAATATTTTAATTAATAAGTTTAATAAATTACATTAATCTTCATAAAAAGATTTTAAATTATCGAGCTTTACTCTCTTCGGTCGCACTTACTAAGAGTATCCTAGTTAGTTTATTTTCCTCCGCTTATTGAGATGCTTCAGTTCAGCGGGTTTTCCTATATAATTTAGAACAATAAAAAAAGCTTAAAATTATTTCTCATTTTTTATTTAAAATGATTAATTAATTATTATTTGTTACTAAATTATATATGTATTTATTAATAAATTAATAAATACGCAATATGCATTCAAAGATCGAACTTATCACAAATTGAGCTAATCTAGTCGCTTATCACATTATGCAATGTTCTTCTTCGTGTAAAGAGCCAAGACATCCGTTGTTTAAGGTTTAATTAATGATTGAAAATTAATTTTGTATTTAATTTTTTTATTTTTAAAATTATTGTTTAAATTTTATTTACTAAACTGATCCAACGGCAGGTTCACCTACCGTTACCTTGTTACGACTTCTCCTTCCTCTAGATAACGTGATTTAATCACCTTCTTTTTTTATTAAAAAAAATCCAATGATTTCACCGAGTCATCCAATCGGTAGGAGCGACGGGCGGTGTGTACAAAGGGCAGGGACGTATTCAACGTGCGTTGTTGACACACTTTTACAAGGGATTCCTGGTTCATGATAATGATTACAATCATCAATCCCAACTACGTTAAAAATTATAAGAGTAGCTTTTCATTTTATTTAAAAAATGATCTTTTCAAATTAGCTTTAAATTATTCTTATTGTTTTTAACATTGTAGCGCGCGTGCAGCCCAGAGCATCTAAAGGACATCACGGACCTGTTATTGCTATCCTCTTCCTCCTGCTTAGACGCAGGGAGTCCCAATTAGAAATTATATTAATATTTAAAATATTATTAATTATTTAATTGGTAATAATCTCGCTCGTTATCTGAATCAACGCTAGACAGGTCAACCCACGCACCACCAACGGCCATGCACCACCAAAAATTATATCCTGAAAGAACTTCATCCTGATCAGTCATTAAAAATATCTGGTTCTGGTAAGTTTCCCCCGTGTTGATTCAAATTAAGCCACAAGCTCCACCCCTGGTGTGCCCTTCCGTCAATTCCTTCAAGTTTCAGCCTTGCGGTCGTAGTTCCCCCAGAGCCCATGAACTATTGATTTCTCTAATGGTCCTACTTCTAAAATAAAAAATAAGCCCTCGTCGGCATAGTTTAAGGTAGGAACTACCCGGGTCTCTGATCGGTTGGATACTCCTACTCTCGCCCTTGATCGATAGAATTCCACTTGATAGATGCTTTCGCCTTAGTTTCTCTCTCATGGGTCAAAACATTTCGCCGTTCGCCATGAAATAGATCTATCCCCGATGAATCTCTTTGATCTTATTTAACTTTACTGAAAGTTAAATAAAAATTTCATACTGCGCAAAATCATTCAAGTATATTTATCCTTACTTTAAGCGTCCTGATTTGTTCACAGTGAACGTAATTCATTAAATTACTTAATATTAATTCAGACTACGAGCGTTTTAACTGCAACAATATGGGAGCAAACTTGCAGAGCTGGAATTACCGCAGCTGCTGGCACCAGACTGGCCCTCTGCTAGGTTCCAATATAATGGAAAATTATATTCCTATATAATTTTATTATTAAAAATAAAAAATTATAACTGGTCATTACCACCTCCGAGAATTTCGAGTGGGTAAGTTTCGCGCCTGCTGCTACCCGTGGATATAGTCGCTATCTCTCAGGCGCCTTCTCCGGCAGTACGACGGTAACCGCCCGTTACCCGTAATAGCTTAATTAGGAAAAGATCCTAAGTACTGGCCTGATAGGTCACTCATTCGATTGGATTTCCTTAATAAAAAAGGTAAAATTTATCATTGTATTTAATTTGCAAGTAAGTTTTAAAAACATGTATTAGCACAAGAATTACTTCTGCTATCCATTTATGATTTCTTTAAAAAATCTTTTCCAAGTAGATAATAAGTGTGTTAATGAGCTGTTCGCAGTTTAGTTACCTGAACTTACACTTGCATGGCTTAATCTATGACCATAGTGTGCTTCCTTGGCAGGATCAACCAAGTATAAATAATCAAAAATTGATAATTTAATAAATTTTTTTTTTAATTTGTTACCACTGATTATAAATAAAAATAATTTTAATAAATTCTTTATTAATTAATATTATTTTTATTAACCTAAATTACTTTTAAAATTATAAAGCTTCTTTTATTATTTTTATAGAAAAAAAATAAAGAATAATTAATATAGAGTTTCTCCTATTTAATTTTTTATTTAATTATTTTAAGTTTATTTTTTTCCTGAATTTTTTTACTTGTTATCCTCATAAGGGGCAAAACGACTTCATTTTCATAGGTAAAAATTTTAATAGACAAGAGCACTAATTTTTGCTTGAAATATAAACCTGTCAATTAAGTTTTTGGAAACTTTATTTTTGTAAAGTATTGAAAATTTTTATTGCCTGTATTTCGATATTCATTGTTTTTTTTTCAAATTCCGTTTACTTTTCTTAACACATTTCTTGAAATTGACGCTTTTTCTTTACACTGATAGATGAAATTCGTTTTTTTAAAAATTTGTATGGTTAACAAAACCGTTAATTCAACCGAAATTTTGAATGATTATTAGTTTAGATGAGCAAACCAGTCAAGGAGGGGTGGCTTAGCAAACAAGGAGGCCTAATCAAAACATGGAAAAAGCGGTGGTTCTACTTATCAGGTTCAACTCTCCATTACAGCGAAAAGCAAGGGAAGAAAGAACAAGGATATATTGATTTAAAACCTGCATCAACTGTCGAATTAGCGCCTGAATCCCGAAAACAACCAGCATTTAAGATAGTCGTTCCAGGTTCAAGGACATTTTTGCTTCTTGCGCCAAATAAAGCTGAATGTCAAGCATGGGTAGATGTATGCGAGAAAGCAAGAATAGCTGCACAGCCTGCTAATAAAGAACCTGAGAAAGAATCATCTTCTAAATCACCAGCAGCAGCCAAAGTCCAAGAAAGAGTTTGTTTAGATGATTTTGATTTAATTCGTGTTCTTGGAAGAGGTACCTATGGTAAGGTTCAACTAGTTAGATTCAAACGCGACCACGAACTCTATGCAATGAAGACAATGTCGAAACGACTTCTTGAAGAAACCGAACAAATTGAACAAACAATCACAGAAAGAAACGTTCTACTCAAAACAAAGCATCCATTCTTAGTATCAGCGCACTACACCTTCCAAACGCCACAAAAGATTTTCATGGTTTTAGATTATGTTCCAGGCGGTGAATTATTCGGAAGACTTAAAGACGAAGGTAGATTTAGCGAGAAGAGGACAATACTATACGCAGCCGAAATCCTTTTAGGACTTGGTGCACTTCACAAACTTGGATTTATTTATCGAGATTTGAAACCCGAAAATATTCTCGTAGATGCCAAAGGACATTTAAAGATCACTGACTTCGGTCTTGTCAAGACTCATATGACTGCACAAACCACAACTACAACGTTCTGTGGAACACCCGAATATATTGCGCCAGAAATGCTCCAACAACAACCATACACAAGATCAGTCGACTGGTGGAGCTTCGGAATTCTTGTTTTTGAGATGTTAACAGGTCTTCCACCATTTTATGATGAAAATACGAATAAGATGTATCGAATGATTTTGACCGAACCAGTTGTTTTCCCGTCGTATATATCACAGGACGCTAAGGATTTCATCTCTAAGCTGTTAGATCGTAACCCATCGACAAGATTGGGAGCTGGTGAAGAAGATGCAGAAGAAATTCAAAGACATCCTTTCTTCTCTTCCTTAAATTTCGACGATGTCCTTAATAAGAGGTATACTCCTGAATGGATTCCTGTAATGAAGAATGAAACTGATACTCATAATTTTGATGAAGAATTTACGGCCGAAGAAGCAGCCGTTTCTTTTGAAGATGATAGTCTTTTAGACCAAAGCACCCAAGATGAGTTTGTAGGATTCACATGCACACAAGATAGTACTTTAGATAATCTCTAAATAATAAACAAATAATGGATATCTGGTCGGAGAAATGGCATTTTCATTTCCTTTTAAATTTCGTGGCAATAAATAATTCTGAAGAATTAATTTTTACTTTTCAATGAGAGATTTTTGTGTAGATTAACTTTTTCATAAATATACCTTTGAAAGTTTATCCATTAGATGGAAACTATAACTATCGAGATAAAGACGCGTGATAGTTCAATATGTTCATTGACAGTTTCGGGACAAGCAATGACTTTGGAATTAAAGGAAATTCTTGCAAAGAAAATTAAAATTCCTGAAGATCATATAAACTTGATATTCAACGGAAAAATTTTAACAGATGAAATTAGCTTGGGGCATTACGGGATAAAGGATGGTTCAATAATTTACGTTGTTGTATCTCAACCAAAGAAAAAAAGAGTTAAACCTTCTGAATTATACGAAAGCCTTTGCCGTAGTTTATACAAACTATTGTTTTCTTTTAACCCAAAGAATGATGAACTCCTTGATGAAATTATAGAGTTACTCGACAAACCTATGCTACAAGCATATTCAAGAATCAACCCTGAGTCTCAAATGCTAATGAAGGAAGCATTGCTGATTGTGTCAAATTTCAAAGAAATAGGGTTCTCTTGTATTGTAAATACAATTGCACAATTAAATGATTTCACAATTTCTAAACTTGAACAGACAGCAGAAGGAATAGAAACACTCAAAGACTTATTCGGTGTTGACAGTGTTCAAGAAGAATTTGATTTTATTGTTCTTCCAACAAACATTGATTATGAACCTTCAATATCTGAAGAACCTTTACCAAACCCTTGGAAAACTCAGAAATGGGTACAATGCAATGAAAACTCAGCAGATAATAATGACCCATCACACTCAAAAAGAATTCATCGAAGAAAAATTATCAGCACATTAAAAGCAAAATACGCTAGGTAAGTTTTACCGATGAACTTGAGCCAGGAAATGTATTTAAAAAATTGTTTAATGTTTAATATTTCTTTATTTTGAGAAAAAGATTTTTAAAATTTTCGAAATAAAAATTAAACGGCTTTACACGCTTCATGTCACTTTTCACACAAAATCAAGTGGCAGGTTAAAATAAACCGTCTGATTTATCACAATTTTTATTGTGCACAAACCAAAAAGCTCAAATATAGAATGATTCGTTTTTATGTAATATGATTCATATTTTCATCATATCAAAATAAAAATAAATCATTATTAAAACGATTTGATAATAATCGCATTCATTTGTAAAACGTATTTGCTTAGGTAATAATTAATGGTACTTGAAGTTAGTAAGCCAGTAAAAACCAATATTGATTGCATTTAAAAAAAAAATTGAAATTAAAAACAGATGACACTTGCTATTGTAATAAAATCGGAATTTGAAATAGTTCATATAAATCGCAAACTGAATTTGAGTACTATTTAAACTCGTTTGCACATGTTTTGGAAAGGTTTTGAACTTGCAGTATTTCTGAATAATTATGATCGTTGTGTATACAATTTTCTGAAATGTCCCCATTCAAAATTTTGATCCAGCAATGGAAAATTTGGAAAACACTTCAGAATTCTCTAAACTATTTACATATGTAAAAAGTATAATAGATGGCTGTTTGTTGTTAAATCAAGAACAAACAAAGAAATTTCATAATCAAATCAAAACTTTTCTCAATATAATTCACAATGAAAGTAATTCCAAACTCATTAATCTTTTTATTCTCTCAATTAATGTTTTAGTTAATCAAAATCGAATGTTAATAAATTTTCACAATTTTCAAAAAACTCAAAGTAATTTAATTGATGAAAGAAATCAGTCAAATATTAACTAGATAATGTATCTCATAAAAAGGACAAAAAAACATCTGAAGTAAAAAAATCCCAATTTCAATGGATGATAAATATTGAAAATATAATATACAATTTAAATAAATCAAATGTTGATATATCCGTTCATAATACAATGAGTTTATTCCGACGATCTTTTCCATACTCATATAATTTAGCAATTTGTCGTTTTGTTTATTATTCTTTTATATCAAGAAAAGAAGACTTTAAAGTTTTCTTTGATTATTTAACACAGATCGAAAAAAATGAAAAATTAAAAACAAAAAGTTCACAAATATTTTCTGTTTTCGGTAATTTTTTTAATTAAATGTAATACACAAGAATCAAATTATCTCCTTCAAAAGTTGATAGAAGAAGAATTAATTGATCAAGAAATTGTTCAACATAAAGATTCGTTTTATTTTTGTTATTTTAAAACAAAAGAACAAATTAAAAGAAGTAATACTCTTACACATTATAATCATCCACTTTTTTACAAGAAATTCATTAAAAACATTGATGACCTTTCAAAGAATAATTGGAAACTTCATAAGAAATATGTTAAAGAAGGAGTTAATCCAAATAAAATATCAAAAATCATTCGAAATGATGAAATCGAAAAACTTCAGAAAATATCATCACAACCAAATTTTGATTTTAACAAAACAATTAAACCATCACTTTATGAAAGATGTTCATTTATTAATGAAAAAAATGTCTCATTAATTGATTATGCAGCATTTTTTTCTGCAGAAAAATGTTTTAAATATTTACTTATGAATGATGCAAATGTAAATAACACAGGTAAATATGCAATTGCATGTGGAAACTTAGAAATTATTTATTTATGTGAACAGAATCATACGAAATTTGAAGATGTTTATGAAACAGCAATTAAATTCCAAACTTAGAAATGATGTTTTTCATTATTTCTATGAAAAAAATATTATAAAAATTTATTGGAACTGTATTAGGAATTAAATGTATAAAGTATAATAATTTTGAATTTTTTTCATTTTTAGAAAATGAAGGAATGAAAATTAATTGTTCAATGTTAGAAAATGCTGCATTAACAGGATATATATTTCTTGTATTGTATTTACAATATAAAAGTAATATTAAAATTAATATCTTTGACTCGGTTTATGCAGGAAATTTATAATTATTAAAACATACTGTTCAACATAAGGAAATAGATATCAATATGAAAAACATAAATTAATTATTTTTCGTATTTATTCCGATTAACTAATGTGTTAAATCATTGATTTGGCTTTTCTTTTCTTAGTTTCAAACAGCACTTATGTATGCATCTGAAAATGATTATGTTGATATAGTTAAATTACTTTTAGAACAAAAAGGAATTAATATTAACGAAGCAAATATATATTTACTATATTTAATATCAGTTAAAATAATTTTTAATTTGTTTTTATAATTTGGTGCTTATTCCAATGATTTGAAACAGCACTTATGTATGCAACTGATAATGGATATATTGAAGTAGTTAAATCACTACTACAGCAAAAAGAAATAAATATTAATCAAACAAATGTTTATATGTTAAATTCGATATTTATTTGAATATTTTTTTTATTTGTTTTATTCATTTGGAATTTAATTCCTTCATTCGAAACATCACTTATATATGCAACTAAAAATAATTATTTAGAAATTGTTAAATTACATCTCAAACAAAAAGATATTAATACTAATATAAAAGATGTTTATTAGAACAATTTGATAATCATTATAATAATTTAATGTTTATTTTATATGTTTGATTTTTATTATAATCATTTTATACAGCATTTATGTACGCAGCTGAAAATGGAAATCTTCAAATTGTCAAATTATTAATTGAACAAAATGAAAATAATATTAATGAAAAAAATATTTATTATAAAAATTTTGGATATATTTAAATCCTTTTGCATTTATGTTAGATATTTAAAACAGCACTTATGAATGCTGCTGAAAATGGTTATTTTGAAATTGTTAAAAAACTTCTTGAACAAAAAGAAATTAATGTTAATATAAAAAACATTTTTTTACTTTATTTGATAACAATATTTATTTTATTTATTTGGAATTCATTTTAATGATATAAAACAGCACTTATTTATGCTGCTGAAAATGATCATATTGATATTGTTCGTTTACTTCTTGAACAAGACGATATTGATATTAATATAAAAGATATTTAATTTTTTTAACATAATATTTATTATAGTAAATTAATATTTATCATTTAAATTTAACATTTATTTAAATGATTTGAAACAGCACTTCTTATTGCATATGAAAATAATTACATTGATATCGTTAAGTTACTTCTTGATCAGAAAGGAATTGATGTTAATGCTCATAATGATTAATTATTTAATTTCGTATCTATTATAATAATTATGGGTTTGTTTTGTTAATTTGGAATTCATTTTAATGATATAAAACAGTACTTATGTATGCTGCGGAGAAAAATCACTTTGATAATGTTAAATTACTTCTGAAACATAAATTTGAATTTAAATTCATAATTGTAACAATGTTACTAACATAGGTGCAATCACTATGGGTTACATAAATTTGTTATATTGTTTTGTGTTCCAATCATAAATTCAATAAAATAATCTTTATATGTTTTGAATCTATTTCGTTGTTTTTGTATTATAAATGATAATTAACAGTATTATTTGATCTATATGTTAGTAGAACAATGGTTGATGTTGTATGGGTTACCGTGATCAAATTTTAATTTTGTTCCTTTCCTAAAATTAACTTGTCAACGAAGTTTGTGAACTTTTAAAGCGTGCCATTTTAATGGATGAATTTTGGAGAAATATTGGATTTCTTTCAAGTATAAACGAAAATGAATTTTTATCCGCAACCAATTTTTTCCGAGAATCAATCCAAAATTTTTCATATGGAGAAATTCTTTTTTCTATATTAAATAGTAATGATATTAATTTTCAAACAAAAATTTTTGCAGCAAATCTTTTGAAGCAATGGTTACACATTCAAATAAAAAATACAAATATAGATCAAATTTTGAATATTAAAAATCATTTGATTGATATGATATTTCATGATAATCCTTCATACTTCATATTATTTGATATAATTCTTAATATCACAATTTACTTGAAAGGACATTCAGAAGTAAATCAAATTTTAGCAATATTTTTTCAAGAAAATACATTTCGTTCAAATCAATATCAAAAATTCAAAATTTTATTTATATATGAAATCATGAAAGCTAATGAAGAATACATTAATTTTAATGAGTTATATCCTTTTTTCTTTAATTATTTTTCAAGTTTTCTTGTGAATATTGATAATAACATAACTTTTTTTCTTTATCTCCTAAAAACTTTTTGTATATTTTTTTATCATATAAATATTGGTAATGATCATTTACTTATGTTAATAAAATTAATTTTTGAAATATTAACTAAAAATTATATAAATGATTCACATTTAATTGGATATAATTGTCGATTATTTCTTTCGTTATATAAAAATCGAAATTATTCCGATTTCATAATGCAATTTATACCACAATTTATAAATATTTTAGTTACATTAACAACATTTTATCTTAACGATGATTATATTTTATTCCAAATATTACATTGTTTTCATATATTTTATATATCACCAAATATTTTAGAGTTATGTTTTAAAGTTGTTGAATTAACACAACAAAACATTTCCGATTTTAATGATAATCCTTTCATATTTTATTATGAAATATATTCTTCGTTTTCTACTAAAACTATTAATCCTCGAAATTATATACATTGTATAATTAAGGAAATTATTATGCAAAACCCAAATTTATTAAATGTTTTGTTGAATTTGCCTTTTAATGAGCCTTCGTTAAGAATTATGTCGAATTTGTTTGATTTGTTTTTAAAATATAACTTAAAAAATGAGTTTCATGTTTGGTGTTTAAATGCTATTTCTAACTGCTTGAAAAATGAAATTGAAATTTCTTCTGCTTTAAATTTGATTTATCGTGTGAATATTATTTTTGAGAGTTTTGAAGAAATTAATAAAATTAAAGAGTTAATTTTCTTGGTAAAAAACTCAAATAATATAATTATAAATATTTTTATTTGTAAATTAATAAGAATAAATAATTTCTTTATTGAAGAGTTTGTTCCTCATTTAATCACATTTTTGCCTTTTGATTTAACTAATAATACATTAAAAACATTAAAAGTAATAATAAAAGCACAAAATAATTCGTTTCATAATTATTATTCTTTTTTAATTCCACAAATAATAAAAATGTTTTCAATTAAAATTTTAGAGTATAAAAATAGTTATAATGAAGATATATTACAACATATTATATATTTTATAGAAATTATTAATAATTTTATTGAGCATATCGAAATATTAAAAGAATTATTTCCATTAATCATTGAATTAATTCATTTCGAAGTTGATGATGAAAATTATTGGGAAACATTATCGAATTTATTATTAAATATTATCAAAAACAAAAACTTTTCAAATGAAATATTTAATGAACTAATTATAACATTACAAAGCAATCAAACTTTTATTGATAATTTCGAATATACATATTTACCAATTATTAGTTTCATATCATGTTCACCTGAAATGTTTTTAACTTTTGATATTTCGAATTTGTTGTGTTTTCTATGTTTTAATATTCTTGAGAACTATTCGACATGTGTTCTTTATTGTTGTGATATAATATCTTTTATAATACAAATTGATCAAAGAATTGATCCAAAAATAATTATCGAACAAATTCAAAGTATAATACAAAGTATTAATGAAACGCCAATTTTGCAAATTGGTATTGTCGAAATATTTTCATCGATTATATATCGATTTAATTATAATTTCGATATAAATTTGTTTTTCCAAATAATTGATTCGAATTATTTAATTAGACTTTATGATAAGCGTTTAGTAGAAATTGCGTTGTTTAAACTTTCGGATAATTATCCAAATTTAAAATATCAAATTTTTGAAAAAATTATTTTGTTGTTAGAAAGTGAAAAAGAACAAAAATTAAATCAAATTAATGAGGTAAATATACCAATTTCGATAATAGAGACAGCAAAGGAATATCCGTTTTTGGCACCAATTCAATCTGTAGAATTTATTTCGTATTTAATGGAAAAAATTCAAATGTTTCCTGAACTAGAAAATAGACTTAGAAATATAATAAATTATATATAAACAACACATATTTTATTAAATTCTTTTATTTTTTTAGGTGTTGCGTGTGTATGTTACACTAATTTGATGGGATATATGATACGGATGCTTTTGTGCGATGCTTTTGTCTTTGTAATATTTTCATTAACACTTTGTGTTACACACATTAAACTCGAGACAACAGATCGATTAATTTTTCAGCCGAGGAACATTATTAAGGGGAATTACGACATTTTAAAATGTTGTTTTCATGATTACATCATAAGTGAAATTAATAAAATTTTCATTATTTATTGAATATATCTCACAGACGATAAATTACATGTTTATTTCACACACAAAACGTATTATCGAATGTTCTTATTTTATTTTAATGCGACGCTGATTTTGCATTGAAATAATTCGTTGATGTGAACTGAAATGATGCTGACGAAAAACAAATAAAATCAATTTATACTTTTTATTCTAAAAATATTTTAATTTGCACATTCGCTGTTTGATTCATCGATCAAAAGTTTCGCTCCATATTTGTACAATTCTGGAGAAAGGGATAGAAGTTGTCTGATCTTATCTTTCGGGAATCTGAGTTTTTTCAGTATATCTGATGGCGAAAGGAATATCAATGGCATTTTGGACCGAATTTCAAGTTCGCTATGATTAAATGTATGAGTTAACGCAGCTTGATTAGAATCTCTTATGCCAATGATAATGGTGGGAAAATGTATGGCATTCGGCGGTGGAGTACGATTGAAGTTACGTTGAATTAATAACTTATAATATGTTAATAAGCGAATTTTCTCTGATAAAGTTTTTTCCTTTTCTTCTAGATCTTTTTCACCAGGCGGCATGTTGGGAGCTATTGGAATTGGTGTTGGAATATATGGATTGTTACCATTCCAAATAATTTGTTTTCCAACTTTATCTATTAAACGTGCAGCTGATAATACATTAATAACATCGTAAATTCTTCGGCGAATTGTGTCTTGCCCTTTTAAATTTGGCTCTGTACCCATAAAACGATTGATAAGAACAGTTGCTATATCTTCTGATGTTGATTTTTTAAGTTCTTGTATAACTTCCAAAGTTTGTGGTGAAAGAGCCTTCAGTGAAAGTCGTTGTGTGTTTGATTGCGTTCCGCCTTTTTGGTTCGTTTGGATCATTTTTAGCTTCAAACACAATTCCACTTTTTTAAAAACAGTGAAAACTATATTCAGTACTTTACAGAGCGGTTTCTCAGGTTCTTTGGTGTGAATACTCATTAAACAAATTTTATTGTTTAAACAATACACGACAAAACGAAAGCAAAATCGTTTCAGTAGCATAATTGGCATTATGAATATTTTGGAGTATTGAAGAAATAAAATTTGGGGCACCCCAAATTCTTTTTGACAAATAAACGGTCGTTTAATTATTTCTTTGAAGTGTGTTCGGCTTTGGACAAAACTTCAAGCATCATGCCGCAAAGAAGGGCGAGGTTACTTTGCTCTTCTGTTGCAATAGCTTCCTTGTTTTCATTTGGATCCTTGTGAGAGAACCACTGGGAAATTGTTGAGCATTCACGAACTATAACAGGATCAAACGGTGCTTCTTTGTTTAAAACTTTGATAAGATATCTTTGGATCTCTGCTAAGTTAGTATCTAAGGCTTTGAAGGCATCTGCTGTGAATTCAATTTGGGATTCAGCATCACCTTCTGCTTGTAACTGCATCATAGCAATACGTTCACCAAGTTCAGATTCATAGTTATAGTCAACGGGAATACTTTTGTTACCTTCAATAAGGAAAACATTGATCATTTGTTCATTTTCTTTGTTGAAATTAATTCGAAGTAAACATTCCATATTATCAGCATCGCTAATGATAGATTGGAGTTTGTCAATTTCATCTTGTGGGTAATCTTGACTTACAAACCATCCTATAGGTGTTTCAAATGGAAAAACCTTATTTCTAACTTTGTACATTGTATTGTAAACTTCCTTATCAAGTTCTAACTTTCCGTCCTCTTTGACGTTTATCTTTATTTCAAATGCACTATTAACTTCGATTTTGCCTGAATCATATGATCCAAGAAGAATTCCGCATGCATATTTAATAGGAGGATTCATGAAGGGAATACGGTTTGCGTGATCAGATATAACAAACATTGCATGTGGATGAAGGGATACAGTTATGTTGTTGTTCATTTCCAGCTGGAAAATATGACATAAAAAGTGACATCACTAAATGCCAAAACTACTGACATGCTAAATGAAATTATATTCAAACCAAATCCAACGATAGAATAAAATGAATAAAAAATCATCGTATTTATATTTAAAAACTGAAATGACTATCAAGGAAATAAGCATTTGTTAAAATATTCAATAGCTTAAAATCTGAATGAAAAAAAAAAAAATTTTCTCAGATGAAAAGACTTGTAAAATTAGAGAAAAATACTATCATTTATTAAGTCCTTTATTTATAAAACTATTTGATATCTTGAAAAAATGTTTCGGATTAACTTCTTCTTCAAACCTCAAAAATATCTTGAATGGTGGGCATATTATCCCGGTGAATGTCTTACCGAAAACCAGTTACCACTGTTAAATAGATAATTGACAATTTCTGTTTATCTTATCAATTGTATCAGATTTTTCTGTTGCCTTGCTTTAGATGATCATGCATCATCACCAGCCACAAAGATTGTTCTTTCGCTTCTTTTCCTTATTATTTTCTGCCGATTTCATTTGAAATTTCATATTTTGTTTTTTGTGATGTACAGCCTAGGGGTAATAGAAGAATTCTCGCGGCTGTAATGACTTATCTAAAATCAATCATGAGTTAAACAACAAACTGGTTAAAAAACTTTTTTAAAATTTACTTCAAAACCGCTGATAACGATCAAGATGTATTCAACCCCCAAAATATTTTGTCAAAATTTTATTGTTTTTGCCATCAAATGTCATTTAAAAAGTTTTATTTTTTTTTGAATTTTTTTTGTGAGATATTTAATCGTTTATTTTTCAATTGGCTAAGAATGGCAAAATTTAAACCAGATTTTATAATGGCTCGCAACATGAAAATCTCAATTGTAGGTGAAACTGGTGTTGGTAAATCTGCAATTGTAAACCGTTTTGTTTATGGTGTCTTCAATCAAAATTTACCCCAAAATGAAGGTGGCGCTTTTTTTCACCAAACAAATGAACATTGATGGACAAATAGTTAATATGGCGATATGGGATACAGCAGGACAAGAACAATTCAGGACACTTGCACCAATGTATTATACAGATGCTCAAGCTGTTATAATTGTTTTTAGCGTTGGAAATCCTAACCCATCAGTCAACACAAGCAAATCTTCTTTTGAAGCTATAGACTTCTGGTACAATCAAATTAGAGATCATAACAATGAGGCACTTATAATTTTATGTGGAAGTATGGATGACTTAGAACAACGTGAAATCACGTTTAACGAAGGAGAACTAAAAGCAAAGACACTTCCAGACTTTGTTGACTACTTTGAAACAAGTTCTCTGAACGGTGATGGAATTGAAGCAATGTTTCAGTCTATCGCAGAGAAATGTGTTGCCTCATGCACATCAGACCCAAAAACTATAAAACTGTGTAGAAGTTATGATGTTAACAGCGATCCAGCTGCATATAAAAACGTCCAGGGCTGCCGTTGTTGATATGTGCTTACCAAGCCGTTTGTTTTTTGTAAGTAAAACCGTTAATTTTTGTGATAAAACCTTTTCAAATTTCCCCTTAAGACGATTATTTTTGACTCAAAAACAAAATGTTTTGGCACTTTTGAATGAATGTAGTAAAATTACTTCTTGCATCACAAATAGCAATATCAATGTTATTTATTTGTTTCGTGGTTCCAATTGATTGAGAGATGAAAAAGACGAAATGTGATGTAAAATAGCTGAAATGGAGTATAATAAGCACAGAAATTAAATTATATATAAATCGATTTTTCAGTGAGATACGATCACAACCTCAGGGGTAGGTTGGAATGCAATTGAATAGTTTACATCGAAATTGAATGATTTTTGAGGATTTCAGGGTGTCCCATTCAAAAGGAACCACAATATGTATAGCTTTCATGTTCTGATGCTCCTTAATCATAAAATTTTTAATAAAAATTTTTCGAACTGTACAGGAAATATTCTTTTGAGTACAGGTGTACATTTCAATAAAAAGGCCTTGTTTTCAAAGAAAATGTCAAGAAAAGTGTCTTACATGACACAGTTGGCATTTTTTTTCATTCGTCATTTTCCGTATGCGTAAGAAACAAAACAATGACGTTTTAATGCTTGGCATTGATCTTGGCACGACATTTAGCTCTATTGGCATGTATAGAAATGGCAGTTTTGATGTATTTAAAGATAATTGGCTAAATGATTCAATACCCTCAGTTGTAGCTTTCACCAAGGATGAAATACTTGTTGGCGAAACCGCTATTCAGAGCATGTTAACTTCTCCTCAAATGCTTGATTGTGTTTATGATTCTAAGCGTATGATTGGACGAACTTATAATAAAATCTCAAAAATCCGGGAATCAAGCCAAATGCAGCCATACAAAGTTATTAATGTTAATGGATATCCTAAGTACCAAGTTAATTATCAAAATGAATATTATTCACCTGAAGAAATATCCTCCATAATCTTAAAAGAATTAATGAGCATTGCCAAAGGTCCTTTATCCAACAAAAAAGTCACTGGTGTTGTCATTGCTGTTCCAGCCGATTTTGACGAGCATCAACGTGAAGCCACTAAAATGGCAGGCAAACTTGCAGGCCTTAATGTCGTCAAAATTCTTGATGAACCCGTTGCCGCAGCCATTTCGTATGGCATTCATGAGAAATATTCTTCTCCCAAGAATATATTAGTATTTGATTTTGGCGGCGGAACTTTAGACGTATCTATTTTAAGAGTCCACCAAAATGAATTTGATGTTTTGGCCTCTGAAGGCGATCAAAACTTAGGTGGCCAAGACATTGATTATAATCTCATGAAATATGTTGTCAAAAAATTCAAGAAAAGATATGGTTATGATCCACTAACAAGTCCATGCATAAAACTGCAATTCAAAAGAGCATGTGAGAAAGCCAAAATTATTCTTTCGAAATTATTAGAAACGACAATCAATCCACAGGTTGTCGGAAAGCCCGAATTTTGTTGCAAAATCGCTCGCACAAAGTTTGAAGAAATCAAATATGAAATATTTGACCAAATTTTAACACCTGTCAAAAAAGTGATTCAATCATCGAATCTTCAAAAGTCGGAAATTGATGACATTATATTAATTGGGGGCACATCAAACATACCCGCAGTGCAAGACAAGCTGAATCATTTCTTTGGCAAAAATCCAATTGTTGGTATTGATCTCACATTAGCAGTTGTTCAAGGCGCATCAATTAAGGCGACTGATATCTCGCAGGAAGGGGGTGGAATCATCAAATATCACCCAGTTATGCCACATGACATTGGCGTCGAGGAGAACAACTGTAAGATGAATGTTCTGATCAAAAAGAACACAAAACTTCCGGCTAATAATTCAAGGGTTTATTCACCGATAAGTCCGCAACAAAGAAGGGTAACAATTAAAGTGTTTATGGGCGATGATATTTTGACTGCTAATAATGTATTACTAGGAGAAATTAAAATTAATTTTAATGAAAGTAACCCGGATATCGCTGTGAAGTTCGAAGTTAATGAAGAAGGAATGTTAAATGTAACTGCTGGAGAAACTTCGAAAGGAAATATTAAGTATATGAAAGTTGACAACGTAATGCTTTATAGGGAAAATAAAGTTCATAACGATAAAGTAAATACAAAGAGAAATGTCAGAAAACTTATAATGGATTTCGTAACAGGGAAATCGGATTTTGTTGTGTACTTCTGTACAATGGCAGTTCTGATTTTGGGATTCATTATTAGTTTGTTGTTTTGACCCGATAAATAAATAAATAAAAATGTTTTAAATGTCTGTCGTTAATGAATGAAATGAATGTCTTCCATTAGTTGACTTAAATGAGATAATTCATATGGATATAACTAATTCACTCATCTCAAGGTTTAATGAATGTTGGAAAAGTTTCATTTCAAAACATTAAGCTTAAAACAAAGAATTTTGGTTACACATGTATGAAAAAGATATATTATATATTTTTGAACTATATTTTTATTATGTATCGATTCTAAATGCTTTCACAGAGGTACCATAATAAATATAATTTTGTAATTTATTTAAAAAAATAATTGAAATCGCAAATTAATTGATTTTTTCGAAATTTTCCAATATTGATATATTTTTATTATAATTGAATATTTTTATACATTTATTATTAAATAATAGTAAAGTTAAAATGGAATTGTTTTTATATAAAATTTTGCACCATGTTTAATTTTTTTCATATGATATTATTTCGATACGTTACAAAAACTTCCACAATGGTATTATAAAATTGAAGTGCCATTATATAAAATATAATCAATATTTCGTATTTATATAGGATCGAAATTATTATACAAATAATAATGTTCATTCAATTTGAAAACATATACTAGATAATTTTGACAAAAAACAATTATATTTTCAACAAAAATGAACAAAATATTGTGGCAACATATTTCTTTGTGATATTGCAGTTTTTGAGTTGACTTTTTGTCGATCAATAAATATTCAAAATCAAAAAATAAAAATATCCAAAAAATATATGAATGAATTCACCTAAGAACATATGGTATAGGGTTTTATTTCTATGTTCATTAATATTTTCGAGTTATATAAAAATCCCATTATGGAATTTTTCGCTAACATCAAGAATATGTACTTATACAAAAAATATTTAATTGATTATAAATTATTAAAACATATTATAAATTATTAAAACATATTAGAATTTATTAAAACATATTAGAATTTATTCAAATGAAGAGTTTTTGCATTAAAATCATTCCTTTATCCAAAAGTAATTTTACTATTTCGATATTATTATTTCTAACTGATATATGAAGTGATGTTTCAAATGATTATAACATATTATAAATTATTATAACATATTCCAAATTATTAAAATATATTCCAAATTATTCAAATGAATATTTTTTGCATTAACATCAATTCTTTTTTTTTTTCTAAAACATGTTACACAAGTTCAATATTTTCTGATTCTAAAGCAAATAATAAAATATTTTTTGGAATTTGATTCTTTCGAAGGAAACATTTAACGAGATATAAATTTATATTTCACTCACCACCAAATTACAATTCAATTTATTATTACAATGTAATCACTTTATGTTTCACTCACCACCAAATTCCAATTCAATTTGTTACTACAATGTAATCACTTTATGTTTCACTCACCACCAAATTCCAATTCAATTTGTTACTACAATGTAATCACTTTATGTTTCACTCACCACCAAATTACAATTCAATTTGTTACTACAATGTAATCACTTTATGTTTCACTCACCACCAAATTACAATTCAATTTGTTACTACAATGTAATCACTTTATATTTCACTCACCACCAAATTCCAATTCAATTTATTATTACAATGTAATCACTTTATGTTTCACTCACCACCAAATTCCAATTCAATTTGTTACTACAATGTAATCACTTTATGTTTCACTCACCACCAAATTACAATTCAATTTATTATTACAATGTAATCACTTTATGTTTCACTCACCACCAAATTCCAATTCAATTTATTATTACAATGTAATCACTTTATGTTTCACTCACCACCAAATTCCAATTCAATTTGTTACTACAATGTAATCACTTTATGTTTCACTCACCACCAAATTCCAATTCAATTTGTTACTACAATGTAATCACTTTATGTTTCACTCACCACCAAATTACAATTCAATTTATTATTACAATGTAATCACTTTATGTTTCACTCACCACCAAATTACAATTCAATTTATTATTACAATGTAATCACTTTATGTTTCACTCACCACCAAATTACAATTCAATTTGTTACTACAATGTAATCACTTTATATTTCACTCACCACCAAATTCCAATTCAATTTATAATTACTTTTTTACTTCACCAACTTTCGCTATCGTCAGACACTTCATCTGGTTCGTCGCTCGTTGATATCTTCGGTGCCATTGCCACAATGTCGTCTATGCTCAACGGCTTATTGACTATTTCCTCTTCTCTTTGTACGTTCTTTGCTGCTGCCAACTTCTCCTGCTGCTGCCTCCTGAACATCGGCAACACTTCGGAGTACTTTCTTGTGTTTGGCGGCTGGAAGTCGATCATTGGATACTTTTCATTTTGTTTCTTCAACCAGTCGCTAATTTCCATCAATGGCTTCGACGTGTCTCTAATCGGCGGGTATATCATATCCTGGAAGTATTCGTTGTGCGATCTGAGCACGTGCCACTTTACGATGTGCATTGACTCTGTCGACAATTTCATCATACGGCTTACTTCGCATTTCATGACGTCGCATTGTTTCCTTGGCAGCAAACAGAGCCCTCGTTCTGGCGCAGATGTTTCGTATACGCCGGATGACGCGATGACTCGGTCGTCGTGACACAATTCGACATAACGAATGTGTCCATCGCCTTTTCCGCCTAAGTATATCAGACCGGAGCCTTCTTCGTACATAGGTAACATATGGCCGGACGAAGTGTCCAACTCAATGCTCTTCAATGGCTTCTCCATGTTCTTCACGTCCCATATTAAGATTTGGCGTTCGCCTCGTCGACTACTTCCAAACGTCGCTAAGTATTCGAAGTCCGGAATGTATAAAAGACGGCGATGTCGGCCGCCGTTTGGATTCGCTAATGTCTCGAAGACTTTTGGTGATTCATCACGTGGATCGAACCATATTAATTTACCATCTCTATATATGGAATATATCATTGATGAGAAGTCATTCATTACCGCATCTTGAAGTCCTGTTGGACATAACTTATTGAAGTCACGAATTCGCTTTTCAGTGTTTATATCCCATAAATATATTTCCGTTTGTGGTGTTGCGGTCATTATTAAGTTGTTTGTGCATTCACTGAATTTGGCAATCGATATCTTACGATTATGATTGAAGGATGTGATTGGCTCTGTGATTGGCGTTAAGAATTCTTCGCTCTTTGGTATGTTCCATAGTTTAACTTTGTTATCTTCGCCACCACTCATTAATAGTTGTGGTTTATGTGGACTAAATGTCATTGTACTAACACCAGAGCTATGTGGATCAATGATTGTCGACTTACAATTAGATGGGAAACGTTGTGGTTTGTATAATGGTAAGATATGAATTGGTGGTGTTGAACCATCGCCAACAAATGCAAACTGTGTTCCGTTTGTAATGATTTCATTAAATTCGGGATTCGGTGCTTGTTTAACTGGTAATGAGATGTAATATGTACTTGGTGGTTCTGCAACGCCACGTAAATATTTGTAATATGTTTGCGGACCTAAGTCAACTGGCTTCTCTTCTTCGACTGGTTTAGCTTCTTCTTTGGGAGTTGGTATAAGTTCTTCATGTTTTAAGGTTCCATTTGTACCTTGTAACCAAGATTCAGGTGTAAGATCTGATTCCATAACTGGGAATGGTGGGAATCGTGCTGGTCCATTTGCTACATCAAATTGGACTCGTGCAATTGTATTGTTGGTAAGGAATAATGATAATGTCATTACTGTTGTGCCATCTGGATTTGGTTTCTCATATAATGGTAATGCATTATAAATTGCAATGTCATGCGTATAGATACATAAGTCATTTAATGTGTTTCCATCAAGTAAATACACTTTGCTCTCTCGACATGCACAGGCAATAATAACGCCGCTGAAATGTGATGTGACACTGAGTGAAGTTCCTCCAACAGCAACTTGGCGCTTGGCTTTTTCGGCAAGATTCTCGTCGTAGATACGAAGTTCTTGTTTACCACTTGCGGAATATGATAGAAGAACACGACGACCTGAAAGTGAATGAAGGAATCCAACTCCACGTGTTGGTGATGCTTTGATTTCATGTAGCTCTTTGTTGCCTCGAACATCCCACACTTTGATGGTCATGTCAATATAAAGAGCAAAAATAAGTGCGCCATCATCTGACCATGCAATGGAATTTAATGGACGTGAATGAACAAGATCAGCAAGTGGCTTGGAAAGAGATTTGTCAAAGAGTTGAATGTGACCACTCCTTAAACCAACAGCAATAAGATTCTTTGCAAATGGATGGAATGAGGCACATTTGACTTCTTCTTTTGTGTCGAATTGTGAGAATGGTTTGGTGGCATCACCTTTAAGACCCTTCTCTGGAATATTCCAAAATGAAAGAATACCAGCTGATGTACCAACAAAAAGTGTTGTTGGTTCAAATGGACTTAAAGCAACAGCTGTGACTTTTTTGGCCAGGTGGTTTAACACGTGGTTGTTTAAGACCGAATTTGGTTGGGTTGTCGTTACGTACAACTATCACTGGTTGACCTTGATTTCTGATTTCTGAACCTGGAAATGCACAAAATGTTTTATTGATAGTAAACAGAAAATTATCTTTAAGAATATCAACTTCGTTGATTTGACGGGATGGTACAACGGAACCTTTTAGGTTTGCGTACATTTATAATGTGTAGAAATATCCGATTCAAATTTACCCTTTTAAAGGGTAAAAGGGGACAACTAAAACGTGTCAAATACTCAAAAGTTGTACGTTAAAACGGTTTTATTATATCTTATTTAATTTGTTGAACGATAAGGATTATTCGAATATAAAAAATTGTTCATAAAAAGGTTAATTAAAACATGTTTATCTTTAAAGATAAAAAGTTGTGATAACTTTAATGAATATTTCAACAGAATTTCTAAAAATTATTTAAAACATAACTCTTAAATAATGATTAAAAGAATTTTAAGTGGGTTTTCATAGCAATAATTATTTTCTTCTTTTTCATTTTTGATTAATTGTTATTGATTCTTAATTCACCATTGAAATGTCCATCTATGAAATCCAAATATTATAATGCTAAATAAATTATGCCTTTGATTAAAAAGATTTCAAAATTTGCATTGATTGCTTTAATATATTATGAATGAAGTAAGATTAAAATGTAATTTTTATTTAAAAAACATACTTTTGTATGAAATAACATGAAGAGCAACCGATTTATCCATTCATACAGATTTGATTTGAATCATGGAATAATTAAAATAATTATTTTAATAAATATCTGATTAAATTCAAAAATTTTATTATTGTTTTTCTTGATTCTTTTATATTTAGTAAGGAGTTATATGAAATCTTGATGGTTCTTTTCTCCTGCCAACATAAGTGCTGTTTTAAACAATTAAAATAATTTTTATATATTGTTTTTGAAAAATCAAATTATTGAAATTTATATGAAATAAAACATTAAAATATTTTTAGCTTCAACATTAATTCTTTTATGCTATAGAAGTAACTTAACAATTTCTATATCCCCATAAACAGATGATGTCATAAGTGGGGTCCAAAATATTTTAAATTAATTCCAAATATCATTATGAAATACAAAAATATTTGAAAAAATTTTGAGAAAAATAAATAAATATCACGAATATTGATATCAATTCCTTTTTGTTCAAGAAGTAATTTAACTATTTCTGTTTGACCATTAGCAACAGCTCCTAAAAGAGGAGAATAGAATAAAATGATTTAATTCCACAACTAAATTATTCAAAAAAATTTCAATCAAAATAAAGAAATCTCTTTATTGTTGGTGTCAATTTCGTTACATGCAAGAAGCAATTTAACTATATCTATAAACCCTTTCGAAGATACTTCGAAAAGTGATGGTTGTAATATAATAAATAAAAGTTATAATAAAATATATTTATGGAATATAAAATATGAAACAAACACCAAACATAAAATATTTATATTAAATTTAGAATTTACATTAATTCCTTCTTGTTTAAGAACATATTTAACAAGATCTGTATGACCAAACATACATCCGCCTATAAGTGCAACGCCAAAAATGATAAATAAAACTTAAGCATTATTTTATAACATCAAATTATTGGAATTAATATCAATTTTATTTCCTTTTGTTTCTAAAATATTTCTAAAAAGATCAACATTTCCTTCGTTTATTATATAAAAATTATAATCTTCTAAGAGTAGAGGATTCTTTCGATAAAATTTTGTAAAAATTAAACATCCTGAAATTATTGAAGCACTAATAATATCTCTATCTATTGTTAGACCATTATCAATCAAAAAATCAAATATTTCATAATTGTAATAAATAAGACATTGTCTTCCTAAATCTTCTAAATTATTATTTCTACAAATTTGGTTTTCATAAAGATACTTAAAAATATCATTTTGATAAAATTTTATTGCTGTTTCATATGCATCTTCAAATGTTGAATGATTTTGTTCACATAAATGAATGATTTCTATATTTCCACCTGCAACTGCATATTTACCTTACTTTTCCATGTTGGCATTATTCATAAGTAAATATTTAAAACATTTGATTGAAGAAAAAAATGCTGCATAATCAATTAATGAGACATAACCTTCATTAATAAAAGAACATCTTTCATAAAGTGATGACAAAATTGGATCATTGAAATAAAATCCATTACTTGATGATATTTTTTGAAGTTTTTCAATTTCATCATTTCGAATTATTTTTGCAATGTTATCTTGATTGATTCCTTCATGAATTAATTGCTTATGAAGTTCCCAATTATTTGCTGAAAGTTTATCATAATGTAATAAAAAAATATAATTTTCACAATAATAAGGATCATAATCAGGTGTAAAACGTTTTTCTTTATTTTTTGTATCTGTTTTATAATGTGCAAAATACAATGAATCAAAGCTTTGATTAATCAAATACTTAATACTTAATACTCAATCAAATACTTAATTAAGTTTCGCTCAAACATTTCGTTAATCAAATAATATATTTCATGTGTTTCTTTTTTGAATATTAGTCTACTAAAAATATCAATAATTTTAGTATCATTGTTGTATATTTCTTTTTCTTTGTTTTGCAGTAACTGTAAATAATTTAAATATAAATCGCAATTTCCCTTTTGTAAACAAAATGCTTTATATACTAAATTACTGACAAGTTTTTGCATGAGAACAAATAATTTGAATCATATAAATTAAGAGTTTTTTGGACTGATAATTCAATATTTTTTTCATTTAAATTGAATACTATTTGTTTAAATTGATTAGGAATTTGTGTTTTTATTTTTTTTAAATCTAATTGGAAGAGAACATATGTTCTATTTGGATAAGCTGCTTAAATTGTTCGACAAACAATCGCTTATCGTTGTCGGATGGGGCACCCCCAAATCTTGTTTCATCTTATTTTATATCACATTTCATTTTATTTTGCAAAAATTCTTAGAATCAGGGAGAGTTTAGCTGGTTTCAACTTCCAAATGGAAGCGAAAGAAGAAGAAGAATTTAATCCATTTCATTTTACAGAGTTATGGAAATATTGTCAAAATCTTATTTTAGGAACACTTTTGATTTTTTTGTTACTCTCTGTAATACATTTTTGGCTTCAACTTTTGGTCATCTTTTTAATGTATCAAGTTCTTCGTGCTTCTGAAAATTGTATTGAAAGTGCATCTCAATTTCTAAAGAAAGGAGAGATTATTCCATTATCTACGCAAACTCAAATGCTTGTTTATGGTTTTGGTGATATTATTTGTTCATATATATGTGGTCATACATTAGTCAAATTAAATACAGAGTATCATACATTTGCTGATGCAATATTATCATCAGCACTTTTATCACTGTCGTTTTTCCTTATTTTCAGTTCTACCAAACATATCGGATTTTCATTTCGTTTTTTCAAAATCACTGATATTGAAAATGGAGCACTTGGTTTATTAACAATCACATCAATTATCTTTCGCTACATCGCTGTGACACCCATTTGGATGATGTTTTTAGGTGAAACCAATCTTTCTGAATTTCCATCATGTTTTAATGGTTGGCATATTGCGTATATATTGGGCAAAATCGTTGGTTTTTGGCTTCTTTGCGTTGATTTTTCTGATGGATGCACGTGGTTCTTTCGAACATTGCTAAAGATTTCTCCATCTGGTGCAATATGCCAAAGATGCAAAGAGAAAAAGGCTGAACTGTCAACGCAATGTAATCATCATTTTTGTAGAGCATGTATAGAAAGATCTAGAAAAGCAAATGGTGAATGTCCTGTTTGCAGATATAAAATACCTCGGAAATGGACAATGCCATTTAAATTTGGAGCAATACCAATGGCAATTTTAATATGTGTTTTCTAAAATTTTTGTTTTATTTAATTAATATTTGGTTTTGAAAAAAATATATATAATTGAATGCAATTATTTGACAATTTTATTTGTAAGAGAATATAATGACAAATTTTTGCTCCAAGATGAATCCTAGAAAACATTTAAAATTTTTCGATATTGACTCACTAAAAGTAGAAATAAATCAGGTGGAAGAAAAAAAGAAATATTATCTAGCGAAAACGCAAAGATTAAGGGGTCAACTTCAAAATTCAGACCGATTAATCAGAAATTTAAACTCGAATTCTTCAAAACGTTTTAAAGGTGTGTCTGGAACAGCAATAAAATCAAGAGAAGCTGAACTAGTTAGACTTGAAAATATTTTAGAAACAAAGAAAAAAGAACTTATTGAACTCACAAGTGATGACAAATACATACAAAAACAAGAGCTACAAATTGAAATTCCTCTTCTTTATTCCGAAAAATTAAGATTGGCAAAAGAAAATAAAGAAATCAAAAGTAATCTCACATTGTTGTCTAACAATCTAAAAACACTCGAAAAACAGATTTCAAGTATTAAATCAAATGAGAAACATATGAGTCGCTTACAAAAGGAAATTGACTTATTAACAGATAAATTTTTTGCATATCAAAAAAGCAAACTTCAACAAATTTGCATGGACCCGTTAATTGATCTTCTTCATAACAAGAAAAAGGAAGAAAGTTTTGTTCAACAAACGATGAAAGATATTGATACATTGGATGAAGAAATAAGAACAATCAAAAAGGAAACAATTGAAATCCAAAACCAAGAAAAGGAAATATTAGAATATCAGAACGAAATAATAGGGAAAATGCTTGATTCAATTCGGAATAAAATGAATTTAAACGGTTTCTCGTAAGCCGTTAATTTTCTAATGGAACCAAATGAAATAGGAAAAGCAAAAGAATATTACGAAATACTTTGCAAACAATGTAAAGAATTGGAGCAATCACTTAAAAGCGAAGAATTAATAAAATCAAGGAAGACAAATAAATCACTTGAAAATTCTATTGGAAAGAATAAAGAAATATTCGGGAATTTTCAAAAAAGAAATGAAGAACTACAAGCACTAATTTCAGTTGAGCAACGTAAATACCAAGAATTAGTAAAATTTAACAGAAAATTATCACATAAATCATTTCAAATTATTCGTTCTCAATCTTCAAATTCTTTTGATGTAGCCACAGAAGAAGAAAATTTTCAGACATTTTTAGAAGAATTTCAGCTTAATTTCCAAAATATTGCACAAGCAAATACATCTTTAAATCAAGAATTCCATCCATCAGAAGATCGCCAAAGTAGAATAAACGAACTAAACACAAGCTTGCGAAAACTAAAGCTTAAGGAAATGAATCTCAATCAGAAGCTTAATGATTACCAAATACAACTTAAAGATGAGAAATTACAACACATACAAGAAATCAAAAGGGCCAAATCCACACGTCAGCTTCACACAACTCGCCTTTATCTTCATAAACGACTTGGATATCTTCAAAGTGAAATTTCAAAAAAAAATATAGAACTAAGAACAGCCCAACGCAAAAAAGACGAGATCCACAAACGCTTCCAGCTCCTTCTTGAAGATGATCCTGGTGATGGGACAGGCGAATCAGCAAAGCTTTTGCTTTTGTCCAAAATCATTCAAATCGACAACGACCGTTTAGAAAGACGAACTTTGGAAATGGAAATCGAAAAACAACTAACAAATGAATTAAAAAACGAGCTAGAGCTTGTTGACAAAAGTATAATAATGTTAAAAGAATATCACGAAACAAAAATGGGTGAGTTAAATCAAGAATTAAAAGACTCATCAAATGATGGATATTTACAATTATTGAAAAACGAATACTCTCAGTTGGTTTCTAGCTAAGATAGATGCTAACTTAATCGATTAATCGAATGAAAAACATTTTTTGTAATTATGCTCCAAAAATTCGTTGGAAATAATTTTTCTGTTTCATCATTTAAATGTATGTGAAAAAATACATCAATAATCTTTATATATGATTGTAATAAATTTTGAAATTGTTTTAATTTTTTTACATGTGTTTGAATGCATTTTAAAATATTTTAATCAGTTGTAATCATATTATATGTTAAATCGAAAAATGTTAAAACAATTTTCTTGTTTAAGAAACATGAAACATATAAAGCAACAAGACAAAATTATTTTTTTTCTTTTACTTGAATAATTTTCATTTGTTGTTCCTTAAATAAGTATGTTTTTGCCAATATTTTTAAGAAAAAATGCAAAATTTTTTAAACAAATTGAGAATATAAATAATAAACTTCAAATAAGACAAATGATCATTTCCTTCTATTTTAACATCATTTTTTTGTTGGTATTCATTAAGTAATTTAACTATTTCATTATGATTATTCGAATAAGCATAGTTAAGAGCTGTAAAAAATATTTTAAATAATTTCCAAATAATGTTTTGAAATATAAAATTATTAATGTAAATTTTAAATAAAACATATAAACATCAATATTATTTATATTAATTCCTTTTTGTTCAAGAAGTAATTGAACTATTTTTATATGACCCTTTTGAGATGCCAACATCAGTGCTGTTTGAAATATTTTTAACAATTTCCAAATATTAGACTAAAATATAAAATTATTAAAATAAATATTAAATAAAACTAGTGAATGTTTAGAACATTCATATCAATTCCTTTTTGTTTAAGAAGTAATTCAACAATTTCTGTGTGACATTTTTCAGATGCATAAATAAGTGCTGTTTTAAATTATTTGAACAATTTCCAAATTATAAATGGGAAAATTAAAATTTTAAAATAAACATCAAATGATAATGAAAAATATCTTTAGAATTAATATCAATTCCATTTTGTTCAAGAAGAAATTTTACGATTTCAGTCTTATTAAATTGTGCTGCATAAATAAGTGCAGTTCGAAATAAATAAAATAGTTTTCAAATATTTCGTTAAAATATCAAATTATTATATTAAACTTTAAATAAAGCATATAAATGCTTTTAGCATTAATATCAATTCCTTTTTGTTTAAGAAGTAATTTTACTATTTCAGTATAACCAAAATTAGATGCAAAAATGAGTGCTGTAAAAAATAATTTTTGTTTATTCCAAATATAATTTTGAAATACCATTTTATTAAAATAAATATCAAAAGAAACAAATAAGCATCTTTAGTATTAATATCAATACATTTTAGTTCCAAAATATATTCAACAAGTTCAATATTTCCTGATTCTGAAGCTGAAACTAAAATATCTTTAGGAACTTCATTTGTTTCAAGAAAATATTTTACTAGAAATATATTTCCTATATAAGCTATCAACAAAATAAAATTACGATTAATTTGCAATCCTTCTTTGAGTAAAAACGATAAAATTTCATAATTATGATTTAAAATACATTCGTCTCCTAATTCTTCTAAATAATTATTTGCATTTGCTTTATTTTCATAAAAATATTTAAAAATATCATTCCGATGATATTCAATTGCTGTATCATAAACATCTTTAAATGATAAATGATTTTGTTCGCATAAATGAATAATTTCTTCATTTCCACCAGCAACGGCATACTTAAATGTATTTTCCATGTTGGCATTATTCATAAGCAAATATTTAAAACATTTAACTGAACCAAAATATGATGCATAATCAATTAATGAAACTCCGTCATTAATAAATGAATATCTTTCATAAAGTGATTCAAAAATTTTTTGATTAAAATTAAAATTTGTTTGTGATGATATTTCTTGAAGCTTTTCTATTTCATCATTTCGAATGATTTTCGCAATTTCATTCGGACTATGTCCTTCTTCAATTAATTTCTTATGAAGTGCCCAATCATTCTTTGAGAGATCTTTATAATTTTCCCAAAAGGTCCTTTCAATTAAATCAATACTTGTTGAAGTAGATTCAACGTTCTTATTATAAAAGTTCTTTTTGTTTTCTTCATCTGTTTTATGATGTGCAAAATAATATGTTTGAATGTTTGCAATAATAATGGGATCATTTAAATTTTTATTAATCATTTGTTCAATTAGAAAATATGATTCTTGTGATTTATATTTTAAGATATAGTTAGTAAAAACTTGAATAATATTAGATTTACTTTTTAGTTCTTCTTCTTTGCTTTGAATCGTTTCTAAATATTTTATGTATATGTCACTTGATCTTTTTTGTGATGGAAATACAAAGAAAATTAAATTACTTATGATTAAATTAAATGAATATGAATAATTTGAATCAAATAATTTCATTGTTTGTTGAACTGAATAATCAAGATTTTTTTCATCTAAATTATATATAACATGTTCAATTGTGGTGACAAGTTCCATATTTTAATAAATATTCCGTTTAGAATTGTTTGAATGCCTACAGAAGTAAAATATTCAATTTCCCTAATTGAATCTTGATATTCAGATATCGTAAATGTTTATTCAGTCACCCTACTATAAAAACGAGATTTATTGATACTAGTGCAAATGTTGGTGTTAAATAAAATCTGTTTCATTTATTTTGAATAATAGAATTTGTTATTTTATTTGAAACAGCATATTATTTTTGTATCTAATAATTAGCATACTAAAATCGTTAATTTGCTTCAACTATAAAATTTTGAGTGGTGTGTAGACTTGATTATTATATCAATTTGAAATTGTCTCATTATATCTCCGGAGATATACAAGTTTTCTTTTCTATAAATCCTTGAATTCCTAACACGTGTCAGAAAACCCTCAAAAATTATTTAATTTCGACGTAAACTATTCAATTGCATTCCAACCTACCCCTGCAGTTGTCGTATTTCACTGGGAAATCGATTTATATTATACTCTATTTCACGCTATTTTACATCACATTTTGTCTTTTTCATCTCTCAATCAATTGGAACCACGAAACAAATAAATAACATTGATATTGCTATTTGTGAGGCAAGAAGTAATTTTACTACATCATCATTCAAAAGTGTCAAAACATTTTGTTTTTGAGTCAAAAATAATCGTATTAAGGGAAAATTTGAAAAGGTTTTATCACAAAAATTAACGGTTTTACTTACAAAAAACAAACGACTTGGTAAGCACATATCAACAACGGCAGCCCTGGACGTTTTTATATGCAGTTGGATCGCTGTTAACATCATAACTTCTACACAGTTTTATAGTTTTTGGTTCTGATGTGCATGAGGCAACACATTTCTCTGCGATAGACTGAAACATTGCTTCAATTCCATCACCGTTCAGAGAACTTGTTTCAAAGTAGTCAACAAAGTCTGGAATTGTCTTTGCTTTTAGCTCTCCTTCGTTAAACGTAATTTCACGTTGTTCTAAGTCATCCATACTTCCACATAAAATTATAAGTGCCTCATCGTTATGATCTCTAATTTGATTGTACCAGAAGTCTATAGCTTCAAAAGAAGATCTGCTTGTGTTGACTGATGGGTTAGGATTTCCAACGCTAAAAACAATTATAACAGCTTGAGCATCTGTATAATACATTGGTGCAAGTGTCCTGAATTGTTCTTGTCCTGCTGTATCCCATATCGCCATATTAACTATTTGTCCATCAATGTTCATTTGTTTGGTGAAAAAAGCGCCACCTTCATTTTGGGGTAAATTTTGATTGAAGACACCATAAACAAAACGGTTTACAATTGCAGATTTACCAACACCAGTTTCACCTACAATTGAGATTTTCATGTTGCGAGCCATTATAAAATCTGGTTTAAATTTTGCCATTCTTAGCCAATTGAAAAATAAACGATTAAATATTTCACAAAAAAAATGAAAACTTTTTAAATGACATTTGATGGCAAAAACAATAAAATTTTGACAAAATATTTTGGGCGTTGAATGAATCTTGATCGTTATCAGCGGTTTTGAAGTAAATTTTAAAAAAGTTTTTTAACCAGTTTGTTGTTTGACTCATGATTGATTTTAGATAAGTCATTACAGCCGCGAGAATTCTTCTATTACCCCTAGGCTGTACATCACAAAAAACAAAATATGAAATTTCAAATGAAATCGGCAGAAAATAATAAGGAAAAGAAGCGAAAGAACAATCTTTGTGGCTGGTGATGATGCATGATCATCTAAAGCAAGGCAACAGAAAAATCTGATACAATTGATAAGATAAACAGAAATTGTCAATTATCTATTTAACAGTGGTAACTGGTTTTTCGGTAAGACATTCATCGAGATGATCAGCCCACCATTCAAGATATTTTTGAAGTTTGAAGAAGAAGTTAATCCGAAACATTTTTTCAAGATATCAAATAGTTTTATAAATAAAGGACTTAATAAATGATAGTATTTTTCTCTAATTTTACAAGTCTTTTCATCTGAGAAAAAAATTTTTTTTTTCATTCAGATTTTAAGCTATTGAATATTTTAACAAATGCTTATTTCCTTGATATCAATAAGAATATTTATAATATTTGAAATTACTTAAATTATTCGATACAGCTTTAGATATTGCAATTAGAAATAATCATAAAGATATTGTAGATTTGCTTCAAGAAAATCTTGTTGCAAATAATACTTAAATTCTTGTGGTTCCTTATATATTTTTGTAAGAAATATATTATTTTTAATAACTTCATTTTGATAAAAAATTTTGATATAATGGAGAAGAATTTTTAATCACCCACTCACCTCATGTTTTTTATTTTTGAAAATTATAATTTTTACAGGCATTTTATATATTTTTTGGGGTTTATACTCTATTATATGCACACGAAATAAAAATTTTTTCATTTTATTCATCATCAGTTTTTTCTGTTTTCTTTTGATTTGGCTTCCAATTACACCAAAAGTGACTTTGTTCTGCTTCCAAAGCTTTTTTGTATTTTTTTTATTTGTTTTCGGGAATTTATCAAAACAAATTTTAAATCCAATAATAAATACATTACAAGAAAAGTAAATATTATCGAAAAAATCGGTAATTTAGAGATATTATGGCAAAAATTCTTTATTTTTCCAAAAAGATATTTCATTTTTAAAAAATTATTGAAAGAGAGTGAAAAAAATTAAAGTTGCACAAAATGTAATTGCTTCCAAAAAGCGAAGAGCATAAAAGTTTCTGAATAAAAAATGATGAAACAAAAATAAAAATGTTTTGAATTTGACTATGTTTGTTTGTTAAACTTTTTTTTTAACCAAAACTAAATTGGGAGAAAACAATTGGAAAGATTTATTTCAAATATCAGTAGTTTTACCAAAAGGTGAAACGAAGAATATATCATCGAAAGAATTTAATGAACTTTATGAAAGTAAGAATTTTTCAGAAAGATCAAGACTTTTTTTTAAAGTTGGAAGTCAATACAAACTTTGTTTACGATTTGGTGAAACAATAATTTCAGATATTCAAAACATTCCACTTCAAGATATTTTAGTTTTAACCACAAGTTTACAACGACCAACGATTTCATCCACGATTACACCTAATAATTCATGGCTCGAATTTATGAATAATGAACAAACTACAGAATTTACTTTACCAGTTTGTGATTTTAATGGAAATTTTTTTGTTGATTATCGTTTTTCTTTTTTAACCTTTCCAAGTCAAATTGAACTTATAGATCCAATATTACGTACATTTGGTATTACTAAAGAACGAATATTTGTTGCTGAGTTATTTCAAGGTCTTCAAGATTTTACACATTTTGTTTTAACACTTTCATATAACGAAATTTTTATTGTTGCCGACATCAGCGAAAACGAACGAAAAATTGTTGAAAGACGAAGTGAAATCTTAAATGAACTTTATTTAAGTGAACTTTTATATGGCAATTATTTACGTATTACGAAAGAATATGTTATTCCATTTTTAGAAGAATATGAAATTTTGGATTCTGAAATGCTTCTGCAATTAGAAATCATTATTTCAACTATGGAAGTTATGAGTAACAATTTAATTAACAAATTCGAAAAGACGCGAAATTCATTTTTTTCTAATTTAAGTGACATCTTTTTAAATTTCGAACAAGAAAAAGAAGTTTATGAACAATACGTTCGAATGTATGCGACGATCATTGACAAACTTTATGAATTCTCGAAAGATGAAGTTCGACGTTCACTTCTTTTATCATATGAAACACAACCAGTTTTCGAAAGTAAATCAAGTTCAATGCTTCTTGCGGAAGTGTATCAGCGAATTGTTAAATATTATGGGAATGTTGTCGAAATATTAAAATGTACACCGAAAGGACACACGGATTATGAACCACTTCGAAAAGTAGAAAAAGGATTTTGCAGAATTCTTAAATAGAATGAAAAAATATGTTTAAATAAATAAATAAATAAATAATTTTTAAATATATTTTTAGAAATGTTTGTTTTAATAAATGAAAATTTTCATTACAAAATAAGTATTCTTTGTAATATAATCCAAATTAGAAATGTAACCGAACTTTATTAGGGAAAATGAATATGGAACATAAAATTCGCATCTTAAATACAAGAATAAAACCCAATCTCAAAGGATCAAAGTAACTTCATTCTGAATTATGAATCTGCTTTTTTAAAAATAAGAAGAGAAATCCAACCCAAATAAAAATTAAAAGCCTATGAATAGGAATTAAAGAAAATTAGGTAAAATGTTTATTGAAATTTGTAAATAAATATTCGATGTTAATCTCGGTAAAATCTTAAAAAGTCGGACCAAGAGGATCAAGGTAGCTTCGTAATGATATGTACACCCCTTTTATTGTAAAAAACAAGGAAGAGAAAGCAAAATTTTACCGCAATTATTGAATCGGTTCCGTTTACTATTTTTTAAACGGTCCCTTAGATGCAGATGGACGTTTCTTTTGCCGGTGAATGGGAAGAAGAAAAAAGTAATGTTGATTTTATCTCAAGAGGCCGTAGAACAGAAGCATATGTTCAAAGACCAGTCGCAATTGATTCTGACGGCATGGAAAACATCACAGATTTTTGGAATGCTGCAGGCAAAGATGAAGAAATATCCCAAGTTCCAACTCCGCTATTTAAGTCCAATCAAAAATCCACAATTTCTTTATCTCATTCAATACAAGATCCTCCTTCTGAAATTCCCGTATCACCAGAAATCTCTGAAAACGAAAACATTGAACCAGAAATTCCATCTGAATCTATTTCATTTCAGACTCCCAAACCACCCAATCCCAAACCTAATAAAACACGACCAAATCGACTTCCACGATACGTCGATACAAATTCACCTTCTGATGGAATGACTCCTGCCATTAAAGCAGCCCATTCCATTCGTAATGTACGTGCCACACCTCCACCAACACCATCAACACCACAAATCACACCTCCATCTGCGAAAACTGAATCGCCACACCAAAAGAACAACACACCAAAGGCACCACAGCTTTCTGTTGGTGTACAGCCCACACCAGTCCAAAAATATGAACCACCACCTCAACGTGATTCCGTGTTTTCACGACTCAAAAATTACAAATTCGATGAACCACAAAACAAACACGAAGAAAACAATGAAAGAATTCGTATACCACCAGATAACAAGCGACGTATTTCTCGATTAGATTCCG
The DNA here is from genome assembly GCF_020186115.1 of Histomonas meleagridis. Lineage (NCBI taxonomy): Eukaryota > Parabasalia > Tritrichomonadida > Dientamoebidae > Histomonas > Histomonas meleagridis. Next base: position 67,469 of record NW_027150756.1, read on the forward strand.
AAACCACAGAACAAGAGATTCCATCGATAATACCACAACGAACAGAAGAAGAAACTACGAAACGAAAATTCGATGACTTCAAACGCCCAAATTTTGAAGTATGGAAAGGGAACATAAACAATTTTGAAGAAATGGCTATACGCCAACGGAACAATGACTTCAATGAACTTCTTGAAGATACATATAATGTGAAACGAATTCCAACATTACCAAATCGTATTTCACGCATTGAAGATAATTCCATGCGAATTGATGACTTAATTCAACCGATTGAAGTTGAAGTTAAACAACAAATACCAAAACGATTTAATAATGAACAACGAAAAGATAAAACTGTTACTATTGGAGATGCATATTCAGTTAATATACCGAAACGTTCGAGTGATATTTTTGATGAAAGTTTTAAAAGTTTTGGACATGTTCAACAAAATGAAAAACGAATTAATCGAATATCAGAAGAAGATACAAATCCACAAATAAGTCCAATTATGTCATTTGATAATAATGAAAAGAAAAATATTCGAAATGTAAAAAAAGAAGAAAAAAAAGAAATCGAAATTAAAAGAAGAGAAAATATATTCGAGAAAGATGAATATATAAAACCAAATTATGGAAATAATATAAGAAGAAGTCGACTTAATGATGATGAAAATGGATTTAATGATGCAATTGAAGAAAGTTTGAAAAGAATTAATATAAATCAAATTGATGAAAGTGATAAAAAATTATTAAATAATTCGGAAGAAAATAAAGTTTTCGATGATAAAAAACAAAATCAAAAAATAAATAGAAAAAATGAAGAAGAAATATTTCAATTTGATGATGAAAGAAAATATTTTAATGCAAAAATTAAAAGTGAAAGAATTCGTAGACAAAATGATAATGACGTTTCTTATGAGAAAGAAGCAGAAGAAAATATGAAAAGAGTTCAATTCAATGAAAACGAAACATTTTTCGGTAACAGAACACAAAACGAAAGAAATGATAATGAAGAAAGAGAACAATTTAACGAAAGCAGAACATTTTTCCGCAAAAGAGCAAATAAGGAAAGAAATGATAATGAAGAAAGAGATCAATTTAACGAAAGCAGAACATTTTTCCGCAATAGAGCAAATAAGGAAAGAAATGATAATGAAGAAAGAGAACAATTTGATGAAAACAGAACATTTTTCGGTAACAGAGCAAATAAGGAAAGAAATGATAATGAAGAAAGAGAACAATTTGATGAAAGCAGAACATTTTTCGGTAACAGAGAACAAAACATAAAGCGCGTACACTTCGACAATTCACAAAACGAAACGACTAAATTACAAAGCAATTTATATGTAAATGAAACAGAACAAAACATAAAGCGCGTACACTTCGACAATGCACAAAACGAAACGACTAAAGTACAAAGCAATTTATATGTAAATGAAACAGAACAAAACATAAAGCGCGTACACTTCGATGATGCCCAAAACGAAATCGAGACACCGCGCATAGAGCGCGCAGAGCCTGCGATATTTAAGTCGGAGCCGCAGCCAACAAATGGCATATCGCGTCTAACGCGCATAGTTGACACGTCCGCAGTCTCATCGATGATCACTACGCCAATGAATGAGATGCAAATGTTATCCGAAGAAATCAACAACATCAAAACGAATGGTACAAACAATTCATTTCGGAATAATGTAACTAAATTTGAATTTAATCCGAGTACAACAAACATTCGTAATTCTCCATCGCCATCAGATAACGAAACATCGATAATTGCTGAAGCATCTGATATCGAATCACCAATTCCATTAGATATATCTGATGACGATGTACAAATTACAGAAGGAATAAATGAAGAACGTGAACAACTACTTACATCACCTCCGCCAAGTAACATAACAAATGTTTCTGACTCTGAGTCAAGCGAATTAAACCTTTCGGACGTGCCATTCAGTGCAATAAATTCGCCTCCTTCAAAAAGTGATAACGTTCCACTTTCTGTGCCGTTATGGGACGAATCTGACAACGATCAACCAAAAGACGATGAAAATTTACAACAACAACATCAAAAGAACGATAAAAATGTAAAGCAAAGAAATAGCCGACGTAAACGTATTCTTGATGGGATTAGTGTTACATTAACAGAAGATGATAATCTTCCAATTGCTTTACGTAAGAAAAGAAGACCTAAGACTAAGCCACTTCGGTTTTGGATGGGAGAAAAAATTATTTATCATCCAGATGAAAATGGATGTTTAACGAAAAGTGGTGTAATCGAAATTAATGAAAAATCACCTGATGAAAGTACTTTGGTACATCATAAAAGTACAAAAAATACTCGGAAAGAAGCATTAAGTGCATTTGAAGTAATTCCAAAAAGAATTGAACCAGCAGCAGAAAAAACAGAATTCATCGATAGATTCCAAGGAATAGAAAATAGTATTGTTGTGTCGAGCGAAGTTATGGTACATCCAAATCAAATATTTAAAATCGTCGCAACTAAGGAAAGAATCGTTATACACATTGCATCGGGTAAGGCAGAGTTAGTGTCAAGAGGAAAACGCTGGAAAGTGTCTTCTGGCGGTACTGTGTTCATCAGCAAAGGCGATGAATGCACTTTTAAAAATAATGACGACAAAGTGCCGCTTCGGCTTTTTCGTGTTAATGTCGAATAATGCCACAAAATTAATAAATGTTTATAATGAACGAAAATTTCTGTTTTTTACAATAATAAGTATTCTTTGTAACGAAATCCAAATCGGAAATGTAACTGAACTTTATTTGGGAAAATGAATATAAAACATAAAATTTGCATTCTTAATACGTGATTCAAACCCAATCCCAAAGGATCAAAGCAACTTCATCCTGAATTATGCAATGCATTTATTATAAAAAATAAAAATGAAAAACCAACCAAAAATCATAATAATTCATTCCAAATTGGAATGTAATTGAACTTTATTTGGGAAAATAGGAACTTTTGCAATATGCTTATGCCGAAAACTAAAATAATTTAATACCATATGCAGCAACTAAAAACCACGAGGTTTGTTATCAGGTTGTACGAGATTAACTATCGTTTTTATCGGAACAAATATTATAAATAGAACCATATGTTATATAATCTTAAATGTGTTTATTTTTATGGTGAAACAGAGCCAACAATTAATGAACTTTTCTATTCTTCAATTAATATTAAAATGAAATTTATTTCTTTATATTAATAACAAGGAAGAGAAATCATTAATGTTCACAGATATTTATGCTAAAAATCCACAATGAAATAACTCAATTGAGTTCATTCAGAGAATTATATTTCCAATAAAAATTTGATATTTATTTATTTATATATTCAATATGTTCCATATGGATCGGGTACAAATGCGTATTGTTGATTGTCTGGATCAATTTTTCATCTCACTCAATGCAATCGTCGTCCTCACAACGTCAGGATCATCTGCGGCGACTTCTGTGTTGCGATATATGTCAACGTTCTGACGATTTTCTGCGTCATTCTCCAAGTCGTCAAGAAACTCTTCGAACTCCTCTTGATCAGACTCGTTCACAGGCGCAAGTTCCTTCACGTGCCACTGACGACGTTTGTTACGTTTCTTATGTTCAACACTTTTACCAACAATAATAACTTCTGAAAGATTATGTCGCTGGAAGACTTCCGCATCTTTGTCTGTTAGCACACTGCTTCGAATGTCATAGCCAAGAACAACATCGTTCTCGTGTAAGATATTCCCTAAGTGACTTCGAACTGAAATATGTTCGCTATATGTTTCTTCATCAACAAGTTCAATGTCAGCAACTTGGAATCGTCCAATTTTTGCTCCAATGCATTCAATAGAAATAACAACAAATTTCTTGAGATCACTCAGAGAAAGAATCGCATTAAATGGACGCTTCCAATATTTAGGACCGTCAATGTCAATGATTTTCGCTGTGTGCGGATCGATCATTTTAATATTACGCGTAATACGTAATACAACTGCAATGAAGCATTGATTGCCTGTGCCTTTAACTAAGTAATCTGGAAGTATAACTAAGTCTTGACGATTTAATGGTGGCGCTCGAACACTAATCGAATAACGTGAATCAATAGTCGAGTTTTGAATATCTTCACCAACTTGACGATGCGAATCTTCAACAAGAACTGGAAGATGATTTTGAATAAAATTAACAAATGACATCGCTGATGACTTATCAGAAAAATGGAAATCAACACCTGACTTTTGGCGCTGAATGTTAACTGCTTTCGAGTGCGCATGATGTGATAAGATAACTTGTTCAAGCCAAAATAATGTACGACGATGTTTGCTGTCCATCCGTAACTGAACATTAGCAATCCAATGATCACGTGGCGTGGCGGCTTCACAACATTGTGGACATTGCATATTACAAACATTAATAGTTAAAATTAATGTTTGGCGTAAAATAGCTCCATTAATAGACTCTTTTTGAACCGTTAATGAAATTTTTAATTTTTTGGAATGTGGTTCTGTATAAAGAAAATGTGCTTCTGTTTTAGTGAAATTTTGAAGTCCTGAAACTTTAGAAATACAAAGTTGAAGTAACTCGTTAGATTCTAAAGGAAATGCTTGCCATTGTGTAGGACTTGTTTGATATCGACCACATGTACGACAATATGTAATAGATGATGTATTCGGAATTTCATTAGAAAAATTACTTTGCGTTCGTAAACATGCTAAACACATATTACTCGGATTAGGTTCAATTGGGACTCCACAAATACAACATGGAATCATAGCTACTGTACTCCCAAATTCAGTCATTTCGTTCGATTTTGAAGATTTGAAATTTTGTTGTGGTCGAAGCAAAAATTTTCTTAACTGAATTTTGTATACTTTATGAAAAATTGGATTCGAATAATTTCATTTCATCAAAATAAAAATTAATTTTTATACGTGATTTTATTGATTAATGTTGCATCTGAATAATTTGAAGAATTTCTTCTTCACTAATACCTGAAGATGATAACTCATGAAGAAAACTTGGATCAATATTATATTGAAGTGATGCTGCAATAATTTCATCACTAAACCCTGTTAATTCATCCCATTGAATACCTTCACGTAATTCTTTTTCATGTTTAGAAAATTGAAGATCGTCAAAATCTTGAATTTTAAGATTTTCTTTCCGTTGATTAGCTTTAACACTTAAATTACATTTCCGACAAAATGGACATGTCTTTTCTTCTGGAGTAATACATGCTGCAAAACACTCTGTACAAATATGTTGGTGACAACAATTCGTTTCATTAATTAATGGATAAAAATTATAACAAATAGAACATGTAATATTATTCATAGATGTTTGTTCTGATGAAAAAGGTGAAATTGGTGTTAAATGTCCTTTGTTAACTTCTTCTTCAATTTGTTTTTCTGTCCATTTATATTTATTATAAAGATGATTAAATGTGATTTGATGTTTTGATCTTGATCTGAACATTATTAAAGAAGAAATTGACAAAATAATTATTCAATGCCAAACGGTCTCCGCTGAATATTTTTAAGTAAAGTTTTATGACATCAGTTGTTAGACCAGCAGCGATTACATATAATTTTGATCCTAATATTTTAAATGAAATAGCGAATGACATTGGAGTTAGTCGCGAAACACAAATTAAAGTTATTAGTATTCGGCAATTTTTTGACGACCATTATAACAAAATATCGAATGATGCTATTGAACGAGAACGACGTCATACTAAGATCAACAATTTTTTGAGCAAAGAAAATCTTACACAAGAAGAACGTGAAGAGTATTACCAAAAATTTTTGACTGAAGAATCAACATATACGCGAGTTATGCGTACTAGATTTAAAGCAGAACGTTATGTACGTTTAAAAATGATTGGCCGTGGAGGTTATGGAGAAGTTTGGTTAGCAGGTGATCGAACTACTTCAGAATTATGTGCGTTAAAAGTCTTAAAGAAAGCGAAAATTATTATTGATCAACAAGTTAATAATGTTCGATCAGAACGTGATGTATTAAGTATTTCCAATAATCCATGGATTGTTGAGTTAAAATGTTCATTTCAAGATCAAGAATATCTTTATCTTTCATTAGAATATGTTCCAGGCGGTGATTTAATGGGGGCTTTTAATGAAATATCAAACGTTTCAACCATCGTGGGCGAAATTTTATATAGCAGAAATCTGTTTAGCGATTCATTCTGTTCATTCGTTAGGATATTTACATCGAGATCTTAAACCAGATAACATATTAATTAATTTAAATGGTCATATTAAACTTACAGACTTTGGACTAGCGACTAATTATTCCAAACCAGAGATTGATATTTCATTAATATTAGATGAGATTGGATTTACTATTGATCAAATTAATGAAATTTATTCATCGCGAAATTCAGGCCGTCCGCATCATACGCGCGACAATCATATTGAAGCGTTATCTATTGATTATGCATCGCCCGAATTACTTTGCGGACAAAACGCGACGCCTTCGAGCGACTTTTGGGCAGTTGGCGTCATTCTTTACGAAATGATCTATGGATATCCTCCGTTTTATAGTAAGAAAGCGAAGCACATTGCGCGCAAAATCCTCAATTGGACGAACACGCTTCAATTTCCTGTTACACAAAATGCGACAATTGAAGCAGTCGACTTGATGCGGCATTTGATATGCGACGAGACAGAGCGGTACGGCTTCGAGGAGATCATTTCGCACCCGTTCTTCAATGGATTTGATTTCGAAGAGCCATTCTCGAACACGCCGCCGTTTATACCTATCATCAAATCACCAACAGACACTTCGCATTTCGAACAATTAGAGCCATTGCCACACCAAACATGCGGCCACATCCCTCTGTCAGATTTGGCACAATTCGCATTCGTCGGATTTACATATAAGCCTCGACCAAATAACACTGTTTTGTCAAGTTTTGAATAAAGTATTTATTTATTATATAAATAAAAATAAAAATAAATAAAAATAAAAATTTTATTTGTTCTTAAACATTTTAACATTATCTATAACAATAATAAATGATTTTATAAATACCAATTTAAGAAAACAAAGATTGATATACAAATAAATATAAAAGAATTTTATTTTTCTTTCATTGTTTTTGTTCTTCCATATGAATAAATGAAATCTTAAGAAGTAACTATTTACCTTTTTTGCTCTTCCCCAGGAACCGGTATTGTATGGCAATATACGCAATGAAAGAGATCGTTTGTGGAAATTAAACCAACGCAGTACCCATTGTGATAAGTAGCTGCTCTATCACAATTAATTTCGCCGACCTCAAACGGGTAAAGTATATCATTCGCACATATGTCGTATGTTCTACTTTCGGAATACAGATGCACCCCAACTCTGAACGTATCGAGGTAGCCAACTTTGAATTGCTTTCTTTCTCTTTCGATACTATCTATTTCCCTATGCACATCACTGTTGTTGCATTTACAATTGAAGTAACATATTGAATAATTTGATTTTTGTGATCACTGTCATTTGAGGATTTTGATCCTTGTGTTTTAATAATGATCCTTGTTAATATGTATTATTAATTGTTCATTAGTATTAAGTTTATATTCTTAGTAATATAATCTTTGATTAAATTATTATACATCTCAAGTGCTTCTTTTGAAAATGAATAAAAAATCATTTGCAATAACATCTTTTATTATGTTTAAACATAATGTAATATCTTGTTTTAATAATTTTTCCCAATTTGGATTATAAACTTGATGTTCTTCATCAAAAAAATTGTTTAAATATATTCGATAAGCTTGAATTAAAATCTGAATTAAATGAAGGAATTTCTTTAAACTTCGAAAAGAATTTGAAATATTTTTCTATATAAGAACATAATGTTTGCCCATCAATTTAATGGATATTTTTAATTGTATCATTTATAAAAGTTATTATATCTTGTAATGATTTCCAATAAACATTAACACAAAAATCTTCTTCAGGAACATCGTTAATACATTGATATGTTCCGCAGATAATAATATCAATATCATTAAAATATATTTTTGGTATATTGTTTTCAGTAAAAAGTCATAAAAAATCATTCGTATAGTTTGTCCAGATGCTTTTCTGTTTTTGTTAGTATTACGAAAGTTTTTAAGATCAGTAGTATATCCACTAAATATAGTAAAGAACCTTGAAGTGATTCAGAGCCTTCTGTATCACAAAAGAATATGTCACAGTATTTCTGTATTAATTTTATTTTCAACTTTGTAGACTTATAATAAATTATGAAGTCTGATTGGTCAATAAATATTACAACCAACTATAATGCTATGTGATGAAAGAAAGCCAACAATTGAATTAAGTATAAGATGTGGTCGATTTATGAATGTTAGTGATAATATTTTAATGTATCCATTATAAAAAGATGCCTTCAACTTTAAAATTGTTGATAGATGAATTATTTGAAGAGGAAAATAACATTTTTCAGTAATTTCGATTTCTGGAGTGTTAATAATTGATCCTTTTTCAAAATAAAGATCTCCTGAACATGATATTTTGATAGATTGAATTGTATAATTAAATGTAATTCGAAGTTTTGATTTACTGTTATCGAAGGCGAATTTAGTGACGTATTAGATATAGAAACAGAAGCAGAAGGAATTGTAATTGAGTTGACCGAAATTAAATTTGTGAAAATAATTCTTGAAAGTTTAGAACTTTGTCCTTCAATTGAAAGAGCTCCCGCACAATTTGGTTCGTCATCTATTAAAATAGGATAAGATGATGATAGATCAGACGAATTAGAATCAAAGAATGAATCATTTAACTTAATGAATCAACACTTAATTATTATTTAATTTTATTGCTTTCATTAACAATATATTCAACCTCACATTCACTTCCATCACAATTAAAAACGGTTTGTGACCGTTAAAACATAACTTTTTCAGCAAGAAAATTTTTATCTCAATTCCCACTTTTTTGAATATGCCGATAATGGTGAAAAGGTTTTGTTCACTAGATTTTTACTTGTCTGGTACTCTGTAAAACAAAAATGAACAATTGGGAAACAATTCAGTTTATTCAACAAAAAATATTTTCCTTAAATAAAGAAAATGTTGTTCAAGTAGCTATTTCAGTGTTTGATATCTTTGATAATAATTATCAGTATTCATTTAACTTACTTATTAGTCAAATAATTTATTCATCATTTGTATCAGGTATGAATGATTTCGAAATCTATATGAATTTCATTAAAGAAATAAAAAAAATTGAAGATAAGAAACAAATTCAAAGTAAAATACATAAAGTTTTTTTACAAATGATTTTAAATATACATTCTCAAGAATCAAATTATTTTCTTGAGAGAATGATTCAAGAAAATTTATGTAAATCAAACATAGTTAAACAGATAAGAGAAGAATCATATTTTATACATTACATGTCCAAAAAATTTCTAGAAAAAAATAAATATTTGAAACGAAATATGGGAAACTTTGAAGAACTTTCAAAGAATGATTGGGAACTTCATAAGAAATTAATTAAAGAAGGAGCTAATCCGAATGAAATTGCAAGAATAATTCGAAATGATGAAATCGGAAAACTTCAAGAAATATCATCACAAACAAATTTTGATTTTAATCAAACAATTGAACCATCAGTTTATGAAAGACATTCATTTATTAATCAAAATAATATTACATTAATTGATTATGCAGCATTTTTCAGATCAATTAAATGTTTTAAATATTTACTTATGAATGGTTCTAATATAAAAAATGCAGGTAAATATGCAGTTGCAGGTGGAAATGAAGAAATCATTCATTTATGTGAACAAAATCATTCATCATTTAAAGATGGATATGAAGCAGCAATTGAATTTCATCGAAATAATATCTTTAAATATCTTTATGAAAATAAAATTACTGAAATTAATAATTTAGAAGAATTTGGAAAGAAGTGTATTTCATCTCATAATTATGAAATTTTTATATTTTTACAAAAAGAAGGGATGCCAATTTGCGAAAACATTATTAATGAATCAACAAGAATTGGAAACATATTTCTAATTAAACATTTTCTTGAAAGTAATCAAATTCCGAAAAATATTTTAGTATTTTCATCAAAGTCAGGAAATATTGAACTTGTTAAATATATTTTAATACAAGAAGGAATTGATATTAATGCTAAAAATAATATTTATTTTGAAAATTTTATATTTTAAAATAATATTTGGAAATTATTTTAAATATTTAATACAGCACTTATTAAAGCATCTAGAGATAGTCATATAGAAATCGTTAAATTACTTCTTGAACAAGAAGGAATTGATATTAATGCTAAAAATAATATTTATTTTGATAATTTTATATTTTAAAATAATATTTGGAAATTATTTTAAATATTTAATACAGCACTTATTAGAGCATCTAATAATGGTCGTACAGAAATCGTTAAATTACTTCTTGAACAAGAAGGAATTGATATTAATGCTAAAAATAATATTTATTTTGATAATTTTATATTTTAAAATAATATTTGGAAATTATTTAAAATATTTTATACAGCACTTATGAATGCATCTGATAATGGTTATACAGAAGTAGTAAAATTACTTCTTGAACAAGAAGGAATTGATATTAATGCTAAAAATGAAATTTATTTTAATAATTTTATATTTTAAAATAATATTTGGAAATTATTTAAAATATTTTATACAGCACTTATGAATGCATCTTTAAATGACAGAATAGAAATTGTTAAATTACTTCTTGAGCAAGAAGGAATTGATATTAATGCTAAAAATATTTATTTGTTTTATTTAATATTTGTGTTGATAATTTTATATTTCAAAATAATATTTGAACATTATTTAAAATATTTAATACAGCACTTATATTAGCAGCTGAAAGTGGTAACATAGAAATCGTTAAATTACTTCTTGAACAAGAAGGAATTGATATTAATACTAAAAAATATTTATTTGTTATATTTGAAATTTATTTTGATAATTTTATATTTCAAAATAATATTTGGAAATAATTTAAAATATTTAAAACAGCACTTATTAGAGCATCTAATAATGGTCGTACAGAAACAGTTAAATTACTTCTTGAACAAGAAGGAATTGATATCAATGCTAAAGATAATATTTATTTTAATAATTTAATATTTCAAAATAATATTTGAAATTTATTTAAATTATTTAATACAGCACTTATTAGAGCATCTGATAATGGTTATACAGAAATCGTTAAATTACTTCTTGAACAAGAAGGAATTGATATTAATACTCAAAATGTTTATTAATTTTATAAAACATTTCCACAAATAATTTGATGTATTAACTTTTTTTTATGGAAATTATTTTTGTTATTTAATACACCTCTTATATTAGCATCACAAAGTGGACATACAGAAATAGTTAAATTACTTCTTACACAAAAAGGTGTTGATATAAATACCAAAAATGATTATATATTTATTTTAATATTTGTTTTAACAATATCATATATCAAAAAAATAATTGGAAATTATTATATATATTTCAAACAGCACATATTTTTTGCTTCTGAAAATGGTCACATAGAAATCGTAAATATATTACTTGAACAAGAATGAATTGATATAAATGCTAAAGATATTAATGTATAAAGCTTAATGTTTATCCAAATTTTTTTAGATTTTAATATTATATTTGAAAATTATATAAAATATTTTTTATAACATACATGTATGCAAAAGAAAATGATTATACCAAATAATTGAAATGATTTGTAAAATGAAGGAATCCAATATGATATAACAGATAAAGCAAATGATCAAATGGAATTCTTTCCATTTTGGTAAAGAATTGATATCATTCTAAAAAACTTATTGAATAAACATATATAAAAAGTTAACGAATTTTTTAAACACGTAACATATTTTAATGAGGTTTAAATTTATTTAGTTACATAAATTGAAGTCAAAAGAAATTATTCAAAGTGAAATAAAGAGAAATTTCAATTCCATTCCTCTCACCAAAAATTGTGTTGTAAAATCATCCGACTTTTTATGCAAAAAATTAAAACAAATTTAGTTTGAAAATAAATTATGTCAATTCATTTCTATCACAATATGGATCATATGTATAAGGAAAAAGGTATCATAAAATGCTGTGAACAATTATAGTTGAAACAAATTTTTGACAAAAATTAGCTTTCTTTGGCATTAATATCCAAAATAATGTTTAAATGATATTTTCTTTGTTTAAACAAGAGATCAAATTAGGTTGATATAAAAATTTTAAATTTTTTTTTCTCATTTAAATGGAGTTTTTGTATATAAGCTTATGGCACTTTTCTAATACTAAATTAAACGGTCTTATAGTCAGTTTTCCCATAAACTTCCATCCTGGAATCCAGGTACCCCAATAAATCCTTCATACAAACACATGAACCAAAACCAACAAAATGCTCAAAATCAAAAAATTCCAAATACAAACCAGCAACTTTCAAATCAAAATCAACAGTATATAAACACAAACCAACAATTTCTAGATCCTAATCAACAATTTTTTACCTTAAACCAGCAATATTTAACACCAAACCAACAATTCTTTACCTTAAACCAGCAATATTTAGCACCAAATCAATTTGCAGATCCAAATCAGCAATATTTAAATCCAAACCAACCATTTTTAACACCAGGTCAACAATTTATTAATCCACAATTTCTCATTCCTCCACGAATCATAATTTCTGGTCCACAATATTCAATTCCATCACAGCCCACCAAAAAAGAATCCCACAACCCAACTCACAATGATGTCCAAACATATTTTGATATATGTGGCTTTAATCCCAATGTCAGAGGTTCCATGTATGAAGCCAATGCCAGAATAAATTCTTCCACAGCCACCAATCTTAAGTACATTGTTAACACTGTCATCAAACATAAAGCATTACGATATCGTCCCAAATATCAAAAGCTGAAAAGTTTAAATATTACTGACGATACGTTAATATGTCAATCGACTCGTTCTTCATTCATTGAATATGTTTTACCTTGCGATAAATATTTACATTTTCATTATAACATCATCAACACAATAAAACATAATTATCAATATCATAAAATCAATGGTGAGCAAGTTGATTTAATATGTATACAACTTATAAATCATTTTTTAGGGTTTGAAGAGCCACGAATTGGATTCTTATTGCATACGATTGGCGATTGTAGCGAACAGTACTTAAGAATATGTTCAATCAAAGCGGAAATCATTCTTTACTATATATACAACGCTGATCCACAAGATTCGATTCGATTAATATACAATAGTTTTGTATTAGCATTAAATTCCGAAACATTAAAAGAACTCGAAGTTTATAAGCGCGCAAACACTAAAGATTCAACAAACAAAAGATTTCTATGGGTCAAATCAGGGAAAAGGATAATTCTTGATGATTACATTAAATGTTATTTATATTTGCGCTTCCTTGATATATTATTTAATACGTATTGCATTAATCCATGTAATCCATATCCAAATGGCACTGTGCAATATGAATACTTCGAGAAAGTCAAAGGATTTCATAATGTGCAAACATTAACGAGTTTTTTCCAACACATAAATTTGAACTTTACAATGGATATTAGAATGGGCACAAGTGGAATATTATCAATGTTGACTAAATTCCCAAGAATTGATTATCAAATCAAAAATGGAGTCGATTTAAATGATTACATTTATTACAATGACATCGAATGGAATCACGTTTCTGAACTTTATACTTTACAATACTTAAAACTATTGAATCTCTTCAAAAATGATTTGAAGTCAATTCCAAATAATGGAATCAACTTTTGTAAGTGGATGTTCATCCAAACTATTCGTTGTGATTGTGATTTGTTTGGTTGTGAGAATACTTTCGATGATAATCTGTTGGATAATATAAAATTTAAAAATATCGAAACAGCTGAATTTTTTTATTTAAATGTTTGCAATTGTGTTTTGAAAATTGTTCAAAAAAATGTCGAATTATTAAATGGTATAATCGATGTGAGTAAAATAGCGTTCGTTACAATAATTAATGATGATAAAATCGTCTTCGTTGAGGCAAAAGATGGTGCAGCGCCAACAGGACAAAAGGTGAATTTGGGAAAAGGAGAATGCAAAATGGAAGAAATCGAATTGCTGAAGAATTATAAGACAACTTTTAATATTTCAAATAGCCCTCCAAAAAATATGAAAAAGAAATAGAAAAAAATATTTGAAAATAGAAATAAAATTTTATTTTTGTTTTATATACGATCGTTTCGATAAATCATTGATGGATGAATAAAAAACACAAAAAATATTATTTTTATTTATATTTAAATCTTTGTTTTCTTAGTTTTGTGTTTTAGAATTAAAATAAAATTGGGGGAACAAAAATTTGAATAGGGCTAATTGGAGCGACACTGGGTATTTTAAAATTTTTATATCAACCTCAAATTTGATCTCTTGTTTAAACAAAGAAAATATCATTTAAACATTATTTTGGATATTAATGCCAAAGAAAGCTAATTTTTGTCAAAAATTTGTTTCAACTATAATTGTTCACAGCATTTTATGATACCTTTTTCCTTATACATATGATCCATATTGTGATAGAAATGAATTGACATAATTTATTTTCAAACTAAATTTGTTTTAATTTTTTGCATAAAAAGTCGGATGATTTTACAACACAATTTTTGGTGAGAGGAATGGAATTGAAATTTCTCTTTATTTCACTTTGAATAATTTCTTTTGACTTCAATTTATGTAACTAAATAAATTTAAACCTCATTAAAATATGTTACGTGTTTAAAAAATTCGTTAACTTTTTATATATGTTTATTCAATAAGTTTTTTAGAATGATATCAATTCTTTACCAAAATGGAAAGAATTCCATTTGATCATTTGCTTTATCTGTTATATCATATTGGATTCCTTCATTTTACAAATCATTTCAATTATTTGGTATAATCATTTTCTTTTGCATACATGTATGTTATAAAAAATATTTTATATAATTTTCAAATATAATATTAAAATCTAAAAAAATTTGGATAAACATTAAGCTTTATACATTAATATCTTTAGCATTTATATCAATTCATTCTTGTTCAAGTAATATATTTACGATTTCTATGTGACCATTTTCAGAAGCAAAAATATGTGCTGTTTGAAATATATATAATAATTTCCAATTATTTTTTTGATATATGATATTGTTAAAACAAATATTAAAATAAATATATAATCATTTTTGGTATTTATATCAACACCTTTTTGTGTAAGAAGTAATTTAACTATTTCTGTATGTCCACTTTGTGATGCTAATATAAGAGGTGTATTAAATAACAAAAATAATTTCCATAAAAAAAAGTTAATACATCAAATTATTTGTGGAAATGTTTTATAAAATTAATAAACATTTTGAGTATTAATATCAATTCCTTCTTGTTCAAGAAGTAATTTAACGATTTCTGTATAACCATTATCAGATGCTCTAATAAGTGCTGTATTAAATAATTTAAATAAATTTCAAATATTATTTTGAAATATTAAATTATTAAAATAAATATTATCTTTAGCATTGATATCAATTCCTTCTTGTTCAAGAAGTAATTTAACTGTTTCTGTACGACCATTATTAGATGCTCTAATAAGTGCTGTTTTAAATATTTTAAATTATTTCCAAATATTATTTTGAAATATAAAATTATCAAAATAAATTTCAAATATAACAAATAAATATTTTTAGTATTAATATCAATTCCTTCTTGTTCAAGAAGTAATTTAACGATTTCTATGTTACCACTTTCAGCTGCTAATATAAGTGCTGTATTAAATATTTTAAATAATGTTCAAATATTATTTTGAAATATAAAATTATCAACACAAATATTAAATAAAACAAATAAATATTTTTAGCATTAATATCAATTCCTTCTTGCTCAAGAAGTAATTTAACAATTTCTATTCTGTCATTTAAAGATGCATTCATAAGTGCTGTATAAAATATTTTAAATAATTTCCAAATATTATTTTAAAATATAAAATTATTAAAATAAATTTCATTTTTAGCATTAATATCAATTCCTTCTTGTTCAAGAAGTAATTTTACTACTTCTGTATAACCATTATCAGATGCATTCATAAGTGCTGTATAAAATATTTTAAATAATTTCCAAATATTATTTTAAAATATAAAATTATCAAAATAAATATTATTTTTAGCATTAATATCAATTCCTTCTTGTTCAAGAAGTAATTTAACGATTTCTGTACGACCATTATTAGATGCTCTAATAAGTGCTGTATTAAATATTTAAAATAATTTCCAAATATTATTTTAAAATATAAAATTATCAAAATAAATATTATTTTTAGCATTAATATCAATTCCTTCTTGTTCAAGAAGTAATTTAACGATTTCTATATGACTATCTCTAGATGCTTTAATAAGTGCTGTATTAAATATTTAAAATAATTTCCAAATATTATTTTAAAATATAAAATTTTCAAAATAAATATTATTTTTAGCATTAATATCAATTCCTTCTTGTATTAAAATATATTTAACAAGTTCAATATTTCCTGACTTTGATGAAAATACTAAAATATTTTTCGGAATTTGATTACTTTCAAGAAAATGTTTAATTAGAAATATGTTTCCAATTCTTGTTGATTCATTAATAATGTTTTCGCAAATTGGCATCCCTTCTTTATTGTAAAAATATAAAAATTTCATAATTATGAGATGAAATACACTTCTTTCCAAATTCTTCTAAATTATTAATTTCAGTAATTTTATTTTCATAAAGATATTTAAAGATATTATTTCGATGAAATTCAATTGCTGCTTCATATCCATCTTTAAATGATGAATGATTTTGTTCACATAAATGAATGATTTCTTCATTTCCACCTGCAACTGCATATTTACCTGCATTTTTTATATTAGAACCATTCATAAGTAAATATTTAAAACATTTAATTGATCTGAAAAAATGCTGCATAATCAATTAATGTAATATTATTTTGATTAATAAATGAATGTCTTTCATAAACTGATGGTTCAATTGTTTGATTAAAATCAAAAATTTGTTTGTGATGATATTTCTTGAAGTTTTCCGATTTCATCATTTCGAATTATTCTTGCAATTTCATT
Source organism: Histomonas meleagridis (assembly GCF_020186115.1). Taxonomy (NCBI): domain Eukaryota; phylum Parabasalia; order Tritrichomonadida; family Dientamoebidae; genus Histomonas; species Histomonas meleagridis. The sequence goes on from NW_027150756.1 coordinate 84,611, forward strand.
CGGATTAGCTCCTTCTTTAATTAATTTCTTATGAAGTTCCCAATCATTCTTTGAAAGTTCTTCAAAGTTTCCCATATTTCGTTTCAAATATTTATTTTTTTCTAGAAATTTTTTTGGACATGTAATGTATAAAATATGATTCTTCTCTTATCTGTTTAACTATGTTTGATTTACATAAATTTTCTTGAATCATTCTCTCAAGAAAATAATTTGATTCTTGAGAATGTATATTTAAAATCATTTGTAAAAAAAACTTTATGTATTTTACTTTGAATTTGTTTCTTATCTTCAATTTTTTTTATTTCTTTAATGAAATTCATATAGATTTCAGAAATCATTCATACCTGATACAAATGATGAATAAATTATTTGACTAATAAGTAAGTTAAATGAATACTGATAATTATTATCAAAGATATCAAACACTGAAATAGCTACTTGAACAACATTTTCTTTATTTAAGGAAAATATTTTTTGTTGAATAAACTGAATTGTTTCCCAATTGTTCATTTTTGTTTTACAGAGTACCAGACAAGTAAAAATCTAGTGAACAAAACCTTTTCACCATTATCGGCATATTCAAAAAAAGTGGGAATTGAGATAAAAAATTTTCTTGCTGAAAAAAGTTATGTTTTAACGGTCACAAACCGTTTTTTAATTGTGATGGAAGTGAATGTGAGGTTGAATATATTGTTAATGAAAGCAATAAAATTAAATAATAATTAAGTGTTGATTCATTAAGTTAAATGATTCATTCTTTGATTCTAATTCGTCTGATCTATCATCATCTTATCCTATTTTAATAGATGACGAACCAAATTGTGAGGGAGCTCTTTCAATTGAAGGACAAAGTTCTAAACTTTCAAGAATTATTTTCACAAATTTAATTTCGGTCAACTCAATTACAATTCCTTCTGCTTCTGTTTCTATATCTAATACGTCACTAAATTCGCCTTCGATAACAGTAAATCAAAACTTCGAATTACATTTAATTATACAATTCAATCTATCAAAATATCATGTTCAGGAGATCTTTATTTTGAAAAAGGATCAATTATTAACACTCCAGAAATCGAAATTACTGAAAAATGTTATTTTCCTCTTCAAATAATTCATCTATCAACAATTTTTAAAGTTGAAGGCATCTTTTTATAATGGATACATTAAAATATTATCACTAACATTCATAAATCGACCACATCTTATACTTAATTCAATTGTTGGCTTTCTTTCATCACATAGCATTATAGTTGGTTGTAATATTTATTGACCAATCAGACTTCATAATTTATTATAAGTCTACAAAGTTGAAAATAAAATTAATACAGAAATACTGTGACATATTCTTTTGTGATACAGAAGGCTCTGAATCACTTCAAGGTTCTTTACTATATTTAGTGGATATACTACTGATCTTAAAAACTTTCGTAATACTAACAAAAACAGAAAAGCATCTGGACAAACTATACGAATGATTTTTTATGACTTTTTTTTTTTTTTTTTTTTTTTACTGAAAACAATATACCAAAAATATATTTTAATGATATTGATATTATTATCTGCGGAACATATCAATGTATTAACGATGTTCCTGAAGAAGATTTTTGTGTTAATGTTTATTGGAAATCATTACAAGATATAATAACTTTTATAAATGATACAATTAAAAATATCCATTAAATTGATGGGCAAACATTATGTTCTTATATAGAAAAATATTTCAAATTCTTTTCGAAGTTTAAAGAAATTCCTTCATTTAATTCAGATTTTAATTCAAGCTTATCGAATATATTTAAACAATTTTTTTGATGAAGAACATCAAGTTTATAATCCAAATTGGGAAAAATTATTAAAACAAGATATTACATTATGTTTAAACATAATAAAAGATGTTATTGCAAATGATTTTTTATTCATTTTCAAAAGAAGCACTTGAGATGTATAATAATTTAATCAAAGATTATATTACTAAGAATATAAACTTAATACTAATGAACAATTAATAATACATATTAACAAGGATCATTATTAAAACACAAGGATCAAAATCCTCAAATGACAGTGATCACAAAAATCAAATTATTCAATATGTTACTTCAATTGTAAATGCAACAACAGTGATGTGCATAGGGAAATAGATAGTATCGAAAGAGAAAGAAAGCAATTCAAAGTTGGCTACCTCGATACGTTCAGAGTTGGGGTGCATCTGTATTCCGAAAGTAGAACATACGACATATGTGCGAATGATATACTTTACCCGTTTGAGGTCGGCGAAATTAATTGTGATAGAGCAGCTACTTATCACAATGGGTACTGCGTTGGTTTAATTTCCACAAACGATCTCTTTCATTGCGTATATTGCCATACAATACCGGTTCCTGGGGAAGAGCAAAAAAAGGTAAATAGTTACTTCTTAAGATTTCATTTATTCATATGGAAGAACAAAAACAATGAAAGAAAAAATAAAATTCTTTTATATTTATTTGTATATCAATCTTTGTTTTTCTTAAATTGGTATTTATAAAATCATTTATTATTGTTATAGATAATGTTAAAATGTTTAAGAACAAATAAAAATTTTTATTTTTATTTATTTTTATTTTTTATTTATATAATAAATAAATACTTTATTCAAAACTTGACAAAACAGTGTTATTTGGTCGAGGCTTATATGTAAATCCGACGAATGCGAATTGTGCCAAATCTGACAGAGGGATGTGGCCGCATGTTTGGTGTGGCAATGGCTCTAATTGTTCGAAATGCAGAAGTGTCTGTTGGTGATTTGATGATAGGTATAAACGGCGGCGTGTTCGAGAATGGCTCTTCGAAATCAAATCCATTGAAGAACGGGTGCGAAATGATCTCCTCGAAGCCGTACCGCTCTGTCTCGTCGCATATCAAATGCCGCATCAAGTCGACTGCTTCAATTGTCGCATTTTGTGTAACAGGAAATTGAAGCGTGTTCGTCCAATTGAGGATTTTGCGCGCAATGTGCTTCGCTTTCTTACTATAAAACGGAGGATATCCATAGATCATTTCGTAAAGAATGACGCCAACTGCCCAAAAGTCGCTCGAAGGCGTCGCGTTTTGTCCGCAAAGTAATTCGGGCGATGCATAATCAATAGATAACGCTTCAATATGATTGTCGCGCGTATGATGCGGACGGCCTGAATTTCGCGATGAATAAATTTCATTAATTTGATCAATAGTAAATCCAATCTCATCTAATATTAATGAAATATCAATCTCTGGTTTGGAATAATTAGTCGCTAGTCCAAAGTCTGTAAGTTTAATATGACCATTTAAATTAATTAATATGTTATCTGGTTTAAGATCTCGATGTAAATATCCTAACGAATGAACAGAATGAATCGCTAAACAGATTTCTGCTATATAAAATTTCGCCCACGATGGTTGAAACGTTTGATATTTCATTAAAAGCCCCATTAAATCACCGCCTGGAACATATTCTAATGAAAGATAAAGATATTCTTGATCTTGAAATGAACATTTTAACTCAACAATCCATGGATTATTGGAAATACTTAATACATCACGTTCTGATCGAACATTATTAACTTGTTGATCAATAATAATTTTCGCTTTCTTTAAGACTTTTAACGCACATAATTCTGAAGTAGTTCGATCACCTGCTAACCAAACTTCTCCATAACCTCCACGGCCAATCATTTTTAAACGTACATAACGTTCTGCTTTAAATCTAGTACGCATAACTCGCGTATATGTTGATTCTTCAGTCAAAAATTTTTGGTAATACTCTTCACGTTCTTCTTGTGTAAGATTTTCTTTGCTCAAAAAAATTGTTGATCTTAGTATGACGTCGTTCTCGTTCAATAGCATCATTCGATATTTTGTTATAATGGTCGTCAAAAAATTGCCGAATACTAATAACTTTAATTTGTGTTTCGCGACTAACTCCAATGTCATTCGCTATTTCATTTAAAATATTAGGATCAAAATTATATGTAATCGCTGCTGGTCTAACAACTGATGTCATAAAACTTTACTTAAAAATATTCAGCGGAGACCGTTTGGCATTGAATAATTATTTTGTCAATTTCTTCTTTAATAATGTTCAGATCAAGATCAAAACATCAAATCACATTTAATCATCTTTATAATAAATATAAATGGACAGAAAAACAAATTGAAGAAGAAGTTAACAAAGGACATTTAACACCAATTTCACCTTTTTCATCAGAACAAACATCTATGAATAATATTACATGTTCTATTTGTTATAATTTTTATCCATTAATTAATGAAACGAATTGTTGTCACCAACATATTTGTACAGAGTGTTTTGCAGCATGTATTACTCCAGAAGAAAAGACATGTCCATTTTGTCGGAAATGTAATTTAAGTGTTAAAGCTAATCAACGGAAAGAAAATCTTAAAATTCAAGATTTTGACGATCTTCAATTTTCTAAACATGAAAAAGAATTACGTGAAGGTATTCAATGGGATGAATTAACAGGGTTTAGTGATGAAATTATTGCAGCATCACTTCAATATAATATTGATCCAAGTTTTCTTCATGAGTTATCATCTTCAGGTATTAGTGAAGAAGAAATTCTTCAAATTATTCAGATGCAACATTAATCAATAAAATCACGTATAAAAATTAATTTTTATTTTGATGAAATGAAATTATTCGAATCCAATTTTTCATAAAGTATACAAAATTCAGTTAAGAATAATTTTTGCTTCGACCACAACAAAAATTTCAAATCTTCAAAAATCGAACGAAATGACTGAATTTGGGAGTACAGTAGCTATGATTCCATGTTGTATTTGTGGAGTCCCAATTGAACCTAATCCGAGTAATATGTGTTTAGCATGTTTACGAACGCAAAGTAATTTTTCTAATGAAATTCCGAATACATCATCTATTACATATTGTCGTACATGTGGTCGATATCAAACAAGTCCTACACAATGGCAAGCATTTCCTTTAGAATCTAACGAGTTACTTCAACTTTGTATTTCTAAAGTTTCAGGACTTCAAAATTTCACTAAAACAGAAGCACATTTTCTTTATACAGAACCACATTCCAAAAAATTAAAAATTTCATTAACGGTTCAAAAAGAGTCTATTAATGGAGCTATTTTACGCCAAACATTAATTTTAACTATTAATGTTTGTAATATGCAATGTACCACAATGTTGTGAAGCCGCCACGCCACGTGATCATTGGATTGCTAATGTTCAGTTACGGATGGACAGCAAACATCGTCGTACATTATTTTGGCTTGAACAAGTTATCTTATCACATCATGCGCACTCGAAAGCAGTTAACATTCAGCGCCAAAAGTCAGGTGTTGATTTCCATTTTTCTGATAAGTCATCAGCGATGTCATTTGTTAATTTTATTCAAAATCATCTTCCAGTTCTTGTTGAAGATTCGCATCGTCAAGTTGGTGAAGATATTCAAAACTCGACTATTGATTCACGTTATTCGATTAGTGTTCGAGCGCCACCATTAAATCGTCAAGACTTAGTTATACTTCCAGATTACTTAGTTAAAGGCACAGGCAATCAATGCTTCATTGCAGTTGTATTACGTATTACGCGTAATATTAAAATGATCGATCCGCACACAGCGAAAATCATTGACATTGACGGTCCTAAATATTGGAAGCGTCCATTTAATGCGATTCTTTCTCTGAGTGATCTCAAGAAATTTGTTGTTATTTCTATTGAATGCATTGGAGCAAAAATTGGACGATTCCAAGTTGCTGACATTGAACTTGTTGATGAAGAAACATATAGCGAACATATTTCAGTTCGAAGTCACTTAGGGAATATCTTACACGAGAACGATGTTGTTCTTGGCTATGACATTCGAAGCAGTGTGCTAACAGACAAAGATGCGGAAGTCTTCCAGCGACATAATCTTTCAGAAGTTATTATTGTTGGTAAAAGTGTTGAACATAAGAAACGTAACAAACGTCGTCAGTGGCACGTGAAGGAACTTGCGCCTGTGAACGAGGTCTGATCAAGAGGAGTTCGAAGAGTTTCTTGACGACTTGGAGAATGACGCAGAAAATCGTCAGAACGTTGACATATATCGCAACACAGAAGTCGCCGCAGATGATCCTGACGTTGTGAGGACGACGATTGCATTGAGTGAGATGAAAATTGATCCAGACAATCAACAATACGCATTTGTACCCGATCCATATGGAACATATTGAATATATAAATAAATAAATATCAAATTTTTATTGGAAATATAATTCTCTGAATGAACTCAATTGAGTTATTTCATTGTGGATTTTTAGCATAAATATCTGTGAACATTAATGATTTCTCTTCCTTGTTATTAATATAAAGAAATGAATTTTATATTTCATACATTTTCATTAATAGAGTTCAATTACATTCCCAATTTGTTACAAAGAATTCTTATTTTACATTGCATTATTATGGGGGACTTTTGATTGGATTTCTCTTCCTTATTTTTAAAAAAGCAGATTCATAATTCAGAATGAAGTTACTTTGATCCTTTGAGATTGGGTTTTATTCTTGTATTTAAGATGCGAATTTTATGTTCCATATTCATTTTCCCTAATAAAGTTCGGTTACATTTCTAATTTGGATTATATTACAAAGAATACTTATTTTGTAATGAAAATTTTCATTTATTAAAACAAACATTTCTAAAAATATATTTAAAAATTATTTATTTATTTATTTATTTAAACATATTTTTTCATTCTATTTAAGAATTCTGCAAAATCCTTTTCTACTTTTCGAAGTGGTTCATAATCCGTGTGTCCTTTCGGTGTACATTTTAATATTTCGACAACATTCCCATAATATTTAACAATTCGCTGATACACTTCCGCAAGAAGCATTGAACTTGATTTACTTTCGAAAACTGGTTGTGTTTCATATGATAAAAGAAGTGAACGTCGAACTTCATCTTTCGAGAATTCATAAAGTTTGTCAATGATCGTCGCATACATTCGAACGTATTGTTCATAAACTTCTTTTTCTTGTTCGAAATTTAAAAAGATGTCACTTAAATTAGAAAAAAATGAATTTCGCGTCTTTTCGAATTTGTTAATTAAATTGTTACTCATAACTTCCATAGTTGAAATAATGATTTCTAATTGCAGAAGCATTTCAGAATCCAAAATTTCATATTCTTCTAAAAATGGAATAACATATTCTTTCGTAATACGTAAATAATTGCCATATAAAAGTTCACTTAAATAAAGTTCATTTAAGATTTCACTTCGTCTTTCAACAATTTTTCGTTCGTTTTCGCTGATGTCGGCAACAATAAAAATTTCGTTATATGAAAGTGTTAAAACAAAATGTGTAAAATCTTGAAGACCTTGAAATAACTCAGCAACAAATATTCGTTCTTTAGTAATACCAAATGTACGTAATATTGGATCTATAAGTTCAATTTGACTTGGAAAGGTTAAAAAAAGAAAAACGATAATCAACAAAAAAATTTCCATTAAAATCACAAACTGGTAAAGTAAATTCTGTAGTTTGTTCATTATTCATAAATTCGAGCCATGAATTATTAGGTGTAATCGTGGATGAAATCGTTGGTCGTTGTAAACTTGTGGTTAAAACTAAAATATCTTGAAGTGGAATGTTTTGAATATCTGAAATTATTGTTTCACCAAATCGTAAACAAAGTTTGTATTGACTTCCAACTTTAAAAAAAAAGTCTTGATCTTTCTGAAAAATTCTTACTTTCATAAAGTTCATTAAATTCTTTCGATGATATATTCTTCGTTTCACCTTTTGGTAAAACTACTGATATTTGAAATAAATCTTTCCAATTGTTTTCTCCCAATTTAGTTTTGGTAAAAAAAAAGTTTAACAAACAAACATAGTCAAATTCAAAACATTTTTATTTTCGTTTCATCATTTTTTATTCAGAAACTTTTATGCTCTTCGCTTTTTTAAATAAAATCATATAAGATTTTGCATAACGCTAGCTTTATTTCTTTGTACTTTATGGATTTCCATATTTGTTTTGGAAAAATCATTTATTTTAATCATTGTGATATTTATATAAAATATTTAGAAACAAAGAATGACCAATTCAAAGTAAAAAAGAAGAAATAAAAAGTAAATCTAATATCATTCAAGTTTTTATTGACTATATCTTAAAATATAAATCACAAGAATCATATTTTCTAATTGAACAAGTTACTAATAAAAATTTAATTGAATCGAATATTATTTTATTCATTTTTTTGTTTTTCATTAATTAATTGAACAATCTCTGTATTACCGTTTTCGTTTGCATGGTTAATTGCTGTTTTAAATAGATTGTTTAAATACTAAATATAGTTTTAAAATCCAAAATTTTCAACACAAGCAACGAAGAAAGCAAATTAACATCTTTAACATTGATATTAATTCCTTCTTGATTAAGAAGCAACTTAACTATTTCTGCATGACCATTTGAAGATGCTAATATCAATGCTGTTTCCTACATTTGAATTGAATTCCAAAAATAATATTGAAATTTTAAAATAAAGAATTAAAATTTGAAGAAAATATATAAATATTTTTAATATTTATATTAATTCCTTCTTGATTAAGAAGCAACTTAACGATTTCTACATGACCATTTTCAGATGATAACATTAATATTGTATTAAATAATATAAATAATTTCCAAATGTTGTATTGAAACATCAAATTAATAAAATAAATTTTAAATAAAATAAATAAAAATCTTTAGCATTGATATTTATTCCTTTTTGTTCAAGAAGTAATTTAACTATTTTTATATGACCATTTGAAGATGCTTTCATAAGTGCTGTTCTAAACATTTTTTGCAATTTTTAAATAGTTTTTTTAAACATAAAAATATTAACATTAAAACAATAATATTAAAATGAATATCAAATAAAACAAATAAATATCCTTAGAATTAATATTTATTCCTTTTTGTTCAAGAAGTAATTCCACTATTTCTGTGTGACCATTTTCAGATGCTTTCATAAGTGCTGTTTGAAATATTTTAAATAATTTCCAAACACTATTTTAAAATACCAAATTCTTAAAATAAATATTTTGATCATTAATTTTAATATCTTTTTTCGCAAGAAGTAATTTGACAATTTCTGTGTAACCTTTCCAAGATGCTAACATAAGTGCTGTCCAAAATATTTCAAATAATTTCCAAATGTTAATATAATACTCCAAATTATTTACTTTAATATCAAATAAAGAACATAAATAGTTTTAGCATTAATATCAATTCCTTTTTGTTCAAGAAGTAATTTTGCTATTTCTGTGTATCCCTTTCTAGATGCATAAATAAGTGCTGAAAACAATATTTAAAATAATTTCCAAATCTTACTTTGATATATGAAAACATGAAAACAAAATTTAATTCAAATAAATAGATATTTATAGCATTAATATCAATTCCTTCTTGTTCAAGAATATACTGAACAAGTTCTAAGTTTCCTGATTCCGATGAAAATACTAAAATATCCTTTGGAATTGGATTATTTTGGAGAAAATGTTTAATAATTATTAAATTTCCCATTTTTGCAGCTATAACAAAAAAATTTTTGTCAACTTTCCCATCACCTTCCAAAAACGAATAAACTTGATAATTACCACAAATTATACAAAGGATTGATAAAGAATAATAAAACATTTCATCACATGGCAATGAGTAATTGATATTATAATCATCAATATCATCGTTAAACACTAAACTTAAATTTGAATATCCTTCTGATTTATTTATTTGATCAATTTTATTCTCATAAAGATATTTAAAGATATCATTTCTATGAAATTTAATAGCTGCTTCGAAAGAACCATCAAAAGATAAATGCTTTTGTTCACATAAGTGAATAATTTCAAGATTTCCTCCTGCAATTGCAGCTTTACCTACATTGTCTAAATTAGAACCATTCATAAGTAAATGTTTAAAACATTTAATTGATCCAAAAAATGCTGAATAATCAATTAATGTAACATTATAACGATTAATAAAGTCGCATCTTTCATAAAGTGAAGGCTCAATTGTTTGATTATAATCAAAATTTGTTTGTGATGAAATTTCTTGAAGTTTTTCAATTTCATCATTTCGAATGATTTGTGCAATTTCATTCGGATTATGTCCTTCTTTAATTAGTTGCTTATGAAGTTCCCAATCATTCTTTGAGAGTTCTTCATAATTATCATAAAAATATTTTTTTGCAGGATTCCTAAAGCCACCATTTTCAGAGGAAAAATCGATATTATTAAATGTTTGGTTTTGTTTTTCTTTAATTTTATTTTCCGCTTCTTCACTGTAAGGGAAAAAATATTTTGCTGGTACAAAAGATCTTGAATGAGTATATTTCTTTTTTATAAAATCTAAATCTACTAAATTTTTATCAATCATCTTTCCCATGAAATAATATGATTCTTGTTTATTGATATTGTATATACATTTTTTAAAAATATCAATGATCTTTGGATAATGTGTATTTATATCTTCTTCTTTAGTTTGTATCAATTCCAAAAGATTAAAATGTATTTCATATGTATTCCTTTGTGATGAAAATACATAGTAAATTATATTACTAATAATAGAATTTAATGTATATGGCAAATCGAAATCAAATAAATTTATAATTTTTTCAACTGATAATTCAAGATTTTCTTTAGTTAAATCAATTATTATTTGTTCAAGTTCACAGAGTAATTCCATATATGTGTGATGATAAGTTGATTCCTCATTTTCCATTAATGAAGATTTCACTTCACATATCTTAAATTTGATCGTCTCTTCATTCAATTTTTAAGGCTAATCAAATGCCTGATATCCCTATATCAAAACTTCTATTAGAATTTTGTAGAAAAGATACTCAAGCACGTAACGGATCTTCAGAGCCTCCTGATCCGTTAGATCACAATGCCTTATATGAGTATTTATTGAATATTGCAGAAAATGATTTGGAACAATTATCAGAAAATTTCAACAGAATATCACATTATAAATATGTTGTCCCTGAGTTTTCTATTCTTCCAGATTTTGTTAAAGAAAAAATTAAAAAACTTACAGAAGAAAAATCATATTCCAAAAACTTTGAACAAAAAATGCAACCATTTATCAGAATTCTTTCACTATTAGAAGGCACAAATGCGCTTGATATTCTAGAAGTTGCTGTTAATTATGTTTTTCATAATATCAAGAAAAATAATCAATTTCCAATGTCTTTTATTCACATGTTTAGTGACACTGTTGTTGAAGATTTTTCCAAAGAAACATTTATAAGTGTAAAAGATTTCTTTTTTGATGCATTTGATACGCAACAAAGATCAGCAGCAATTGCAGTTTTTGCCAATTTATCAGCTGACTTTGAAAGAATTGATTCTAGCCTTGACAAGCAAATCAACAATTTAATTATTGATTCACTTTCTTCTGAAGAATATGATCTTCAATTCTCAGGATTACTTCTTCTTCAAAAATATTCTCGCAGATTCCGTTACGAGCCAGAAATAGCACCACCCACTGAAGATCTTCTTCAATTAGTACTTCCATTTTTCAATTCATCCGACCAATCATTATCAGAACAATGCACCAAAACCATCAAGTCTCTTATTAAGTTCGGCATATTTATCAGTCCTGAATCCATCCAATCCATTCTTGAACTTTTTAATCAAATATCTCAAGATTATTATCAACAATATTTCCAAATCATTCATCAACTTTTTTATCCATCCAACTCCGACGAAGAGTTTGACTTTGTTCCTGACCTCAAATACCTTCTTCCAGTTCGAGAATTTCTCATTGGGCAAATCACCGATGAAGATTCAACAGTATATTCAAAGAGTTATTGCATTGATTCCATCTCCGATCTATTTAGTATTCGCCCGACTTTTGTCCGTAAGTATTATCCCATGATTTTTGAGAAAGTTCAAAAGATCATCAAAACCAAAACTTATTCGGTATATTATCTCATAACACCATTTCTTATTGAAACGTATAAACATTTTCCGAAATACAAAACTGCAATTTCGAAATTAATAATATCTATTTGCGACATCTTTTCTAACGCTAAAAAGAATTACTCGACAAGCATTGATGTTTGTGTTGACATTTGTACATTAATCGGAATGGATGCGATTGAGTTTTTACCGACAGTTTCATCATTTGCTATTCATGCGATTGGTTCCAATAATGATAATGAATCAATCCGTGGTTGTTTTGCTTTTTTAGAGATGATACCAAAACTTAATGATAAAGTCTCTAATTTAGTCTTTGAGAAATGTTTCACGAAAGCAATGACAACGAAAGAAACAGGTTCATTAGTTGTCTATGTGCAATTAATGCAGAAACTGATTAAACATCATAACATTACATCTAAAAATAAAGACAAATTCAGCGAAACGATTTTATCAATGAAACATCCATTGATTGGTAAAGTTCCGCCATTTTCATTTCCATTGTTTGCGAAATATATTAATGTGTACGTCGCTAAATGCGAAAAGAATCTTCCGAAAATATTGTTGAATTATACAACTTGGTTAAATAAAACAAAACAATTTTCGGGATTGTTACTTAAGACAATTAACATCGCACTTAAACGAGATATTATCACTGATGAAGCTGTCGTTGACATAGGAAAATGTTGTTTAAACATATTAAAGTCTTCGAATCTTGATAAACTTAACTTCGTTAATGCAAACGCTTGTTTCGAATGTTTGCGAATTATTAACGAAACGAAAAATAAATTGTCACCGCCATTCGAACAAATCATTGAACAAGTCATTCGATTTGTGAATGAATTTAATGAGGAACAAATCGGAAGTGTTAAGATGCAAAGAATCGTCGAAACATTCCCCAAAATGTGCGACTTAATATTTGATGTATACGCAAAGAATGATGAAGCTGAAGTGGACGAAGAAGTTATGAACTTGTTAGTCGAGTTGTTGCCGTTCCCACCGGAAGTAAAATGTAATAAATATATTATCGACGAACTAATCGCAATCGTACAAAAGGAAAAATTCCAATTTGTAAAAGTGAAAATTTTAAGAGTTTTCGCAAATTTGATCGCAATAGAGAAGAAAGAATTGGAGGTCTTTATGCTCAAGGAAGAAATGATAAATAAAATGATCGACGTGTTGAGGAAAGAAGTGGAAAAGGATCAAAATATGTTCGCGAAAATAGTGAAACATATATTGAACCAAAAGGAAAAAGAAAAATTGGAAAAGTTATTAAAGTAAACAATTTTTAATGATGTTAATACTAAATAATTTTTAAATTTATTGAAATGATGGCCTTATTATCAAGAATTTTCACAAATTCAATCTTTTGAATATCCTCAAAACATAGTAAATAATATGAATGAAAAAAATTCTATTAATAAAATCACAGAATTTTTTATTGAAAAACGAAAACAAAAACGAAGATTAAATAAACAAAGAAATAGAAAAGCACCAATAGTAAATAAAATTAAAACAAATCGAAGAAATAATGTTTGAACACCTAGTAAAAAAGTTAAAATAATTGTTAATAAAAAAAAATTTTTTTAATATTTTTTTTTAAATATAATTTCATATTAATATAAAAAATAAATTAAAAAGGAAGCAGCACTATACGTTCCCAGGAAGTCTCCCAGCCTAGTACTAATATAGCCCGCGATTGCTTAATTTCCAGGTTCGAAATGGAGCTGGATGTATCCAATCGGGTATGGCCGCTTCAATAATAAAATTTATTATATATTCTTAAACATTTATTAATTTTATTATTTAATTATAAAGGTTTTGCAAAATTAAAAATTTCGTTCTTCTTTGACACTTTTGAATAAACCATACAAAATGTCGGACGACGGTTAAAAGTGACAGCATCAGAATTTTTCATATCTGACCATATAGCTATTCAAAATGTTTGAATGATTATTTAGAACCTCATTAATAATCACAATATATTATTTCTCATAAAATTTGTCCTAATTAATAATATTATAAATTTATAATATCTTTCATATCTTAATAAATTCTGACATACAATACAAATATCTTTTATTTGAAAACTCATTGAAAATCATTTTAACTTTATTTTTGACTTCAAAATTTTAACTCAAATATTAATACTCGAATTGTTATCATCGCTCAACAAACACATATGTTTTTCTAATGATTTTGTGTTTCTATTGCGGAATGAATCTCTTTTTTTTCTGACGAGCTTTTGTGGGGTACCCCATCCACCGTTAACCAAAATGAAGCCAAGCTTCAGAGCTTCAAAATTCATAAATTATTTTTCTGATATTGATGCACAACAAATACCACTTATCCCTGGAAATTGTAGACCATATGTTGGTATGTTTGTTAGTAGAAATTGTTTTGTTCATCATCAATCAGGAGATTGTATTTTTCATATAACAACAAACCAATTAACTATTATTAATGCTTATTCAGCTGAACAGATTTCATTCGCTTTTGATCAAAATTTACTTCCATTAATAACTCCAGATCCAGGTTCGTTATATCCTTCATGTTTTTTATGTACCACATCCGGCGTCATTTTCAGGGCCTCTGTTAATGGTGTATCTGATTTTCTTCCTTTAAAATTTATTCCTACATTTTTAACATATTCTAATTCTTGTTTATTTATCTCTGACTCAAAAGGATGTATTTATTGTTTTGAAGGACCAAACTTACGATGGATTGCAAACAAACCAGAAAATGCTTTGTCACGGCTATTTAACTTTTCATTTCTTACAAATAAGATCTTTTCCATTGCTGCTAATTCAAGCACTGTCTTTGCTATTGACAATCAAGCACAGCTATTTGAATTTGATGTCCAAACAGGCGAAAAGCTTCTTAGGAGCTCATTACTTGAAACTTCGATTGAATCATCAATATTAGTTTGTGATGAATCTCTTCTTTTCATAGTTTTAACTACAAAAGGCAAGTCAGTTCTTCAAGTTATTTCTTTAGAATCATCTTTTGATATAATTTATTCTTTTGCCAAACCAAATATCAAAGACATTGCCATCAATAATGAACTATTAGTTATCATTAATCAAACCGAAGTTACAATTCATAACAAATTTAATGGTGAGTTAATTAATTCTATTTGGACTTCATTTGATGATTATTTATATTACGGAGGTTCAAACACATCAACTCTTCCGACTTTTTTAATGTCATCTGACGGTTACAAGCGGTTAAACAATAACGTATCCCAGAGTCACTTTTTGCCTACGTATGTTACAATTGATTCACAAGATCATATATGGTTATCGACTCAATTATCCATATATTTAATTCGTCCAATGTTACCATATGAATCTGAAATCCTTACATGTAAATTTGATCATACCATTGAGTCTGATTTATTAATGGCGTCATTATCATTTGGTAAATTTGTATCACGTGAAGATTGGAAACATTTTGATGAAGAACTTAAACATGATAAAGAGCCATATCTTGTATCACATTCTATTTCATCTAAATATAAAGGCACAGACTTTCCATCGCATTTTCAACTTGATGAATCATTAATGCAAATCAACGAATTAATTAAATCGATTGAACTTAATAATGAAACCAAAGAAATCGAAACATATTCACAAAGTTTATTTTGGTATAGTTCATTATCACAAATTACATATTTATATTCATATTTAAGTCGATGTTTACAATTAGTTTTAAGCTTTTATACAATTGTTAATCGATCATCTATTTTTGCTACTAAAATCCGCAAACTTTCATCGATAATAAAGACGTATACACAATTAATAATATTAATAGAAAGTGACGCGATAACAAATTTACATATATTCGAAGATATAGAATTTAAATATTCGACATTTGTCACATATATTAAGTCACAAATTTCGATATTATTAAACTTTGAAGAAATATCGAACATATTATTATCGAATAATAAGCCTGAAGTATCATATAATTATTTGTTATTGTCACCACTGAAAACAATTCACTTTGGAATTTCATTAATATATTTACGAAGATATGAAGAAGCAATAAATTATTTCCTTCAGAACAATTTGATATTAAATTTAAATGATGTTCCAATACAAATCATTAAGACATTACGTATGAATCATCGTGATGATATCTTAATCAGGTTATCACAAATCGATTCCAATTCTAATCCAGCATTATTGTTTAAGTCATATTTAAATGTTCATGATTATGATTCAGCTTTTATGTGCATTCAAAAGACAAAAGATCGGAAACTTAAAATCGATTTTTTACGTTTATTCATTCAAATATTAATCAAAAACAAACAAAACAAAAAATTAATTTCTTATCCTTATGGAAAAATGACGAAATTATTTACAAATGAATTATCGAATTATTCGAAAGATTCATTATTGATATCAGCATTGTTTTATAATGAAATCGGAGATAAAAGTCAAAGCGCTCAAATGTTTTATTTATACGCAAGAACTTTATTACGTGATCCGACAATCGAAAACTTAAAGAAAGCAAATTCTTCATTAATATTCTGTTTGTCGATATATAAAAACTCCGAATTTGTTATTCACGATGTGAATACGAATCAAATTGTACCAATAAAAAAAATCAAAAAAATCCTTTTGAGAATTGAATGTTGTTTACTTACAAATGATCCAAAGAATGCAATACAATTGTCGAATTTGGAATTACTTAAGAAAATTATAAATTCCAAAAATTTGATTTTGAATTTTGTTTCTATATGTAAACAAAACGAATTAATCGAATTCGTATATTATCTCGTCGAAACTAAAAATGATTCGATCCTTGCGAAGATATTAAGTTACGATAAAAGAAAATGGAATTATTCGTTGCATTCGGCAGCTGTAATGCACATGCTGAAGTTGAGGATGACGCCGCCTTTGTGGATCATCGAAGAAATGAAGGAGAAATCGTTGAGGAAATTGGTGGTGTTGTGCAATACGTATATGAGAGGGGACATTTTGCATGAACTGTTCGTGGAAATGTGTCAAAATAATGAAAAAATTCCAAAATATTTGGTGCCATTGCTGAAACAAATTCAGTTACCAATGGAAGTAATAAGTCAACTGACTTAAAAATAAATATATTTAACTATGAATAAATAAATAAACAATAAAATGATTAAATTTTTTTCTGCGCATTAAATCAAATTAAGGAATGATCATTGTAATGCAAAGAAAGATATCCAACGATAGAACCAAATGAATGGAAAATCATCGGATTTATATTCAAAAACAGAAGTTTCACAATTGAAATAAAGCAGTCAATTGAAGCTAAAAAAAGTTTACAAGCAGAGAAAAACAGAAATAATAAATACTTTATATTTTATAAAATTCTAATAAGAATTTTGGTTAAATTCATTTTCTTTAAAATCTTTAGCAAATGGATCTTCTTCGATATTCGAAAGGTTCACAAAGTTCTCTAAGTTAATGTTATTGCCTGTATTTTCTTCATTTAAACTTTCGATTGTACTTTGATTCTTATTTCTAATACGAACGAGGACAATAACAAGAATCAAAACAACAACAACTACGACTACGCAAACGCATACAATGATAATAATCATTTTATTATTAACATTTTGATTATTATCGTTTTCAATTTGATTTAATATTGTATAAAAAGCGGAATAATAAGAAATATATGATGAATATTCAACAATTATATATTGATAATAAATATATAAAGTTTCAATATATTGATATGTAGAATTAATCATAGAAAGTGTAATTGTATTCGTAAAAGTTGTTTGATGTAAAATAGTTTGTGTAACTGATGGAGTTATAATTAATGTATGTGTAAATGAAGCACCAAATGGCATCGAAGGCGTAAAAATATTTGATTCAGTAAATGTATATGTTGTCCAATATTGATAACATTCATTAATTGATTTATGTTTTGATATATTTAATTCACCAAATGTTTCATTTTGATATAAATCAGATGTCATAACAATGTTTGTTGATATGTTATAAAATGCATTTGGATCGATATAATTCGGTGCACAATTTCCCAAAAAATAAATACATTTTAAATTGTTACATTGATAAAATGCATGTTGATTGATTGAAGTTACATTTTCTCCAATGATAACTGTGTCTAATGATAAACATAATGTAAATGCATAAGTTTCAATTGAAGTAACAGAATTAGGAATTGTAATATTTGGTAATGATGAACATAGAACAAATTGACCATAAAAAATTTTATTGATTCCTTCTTCAAGTATAACATTTCGTAAAGTGGAACAATTAATGAATACAAAATATCCAATTGAAGTAATTGATTTAGGAATCGTAATGCTCTCCAAAGATTGGCAATTTGAAAATACCATATCTTTCATCGTTTCTAAATTTTTACTAAGAGTAATTATTTTTAGTCCAGAAGATCGGAATGCACATTCACCTAATTCTTTGACTGTATCAGGAATTATAATATTTGTTAATGATGAACATTCATAAAAAACATAACTGTTAATTTTGTCAATGCCATTTCCAATTGTGGCTGAATTTAATCCATAGCATGAATAAAATGAATATATTCCAAGTGATGTAACTGAATCAGGTATCTCTATATTTTTCAAATTCGTTGAGTGGGAAAATGCATAATCGTCAATTGTTTTAACATTTTCTCCAATAGTAATTGTTTCTAATTTAGTACAATTATAAAATGCATAACTTTGAATTTTTGTAACAAAATTAGAAATTTTTATATTTATTAATGTTAAACATGAGTAAAATGAATAATCATCAATTATTGTAACTGTATTTGGTACCTCGAATATTTCATTAGAAATTGCACCTGGACAACATATGAGTGTTGATAAATTTTTATTATAAAGAACACCATTATTTTCAGAATATTTATCATTTTCATCGGGTACTTCTATAAATTGAAGACTTAGACAATTTGCAAATACTGATGTACCAATTGTTGTCACTGATTTAGGAATAACGATATTTTGTAATGATGAACAACTATGAAATGCTTTATCTCCTATAGTTGCAACATTTTCGCCAATTATAAAAGTTTTTAATTTCGAACATGCAAAAAATGTATTACCTTCAATTGATGTTATTAAATTTGGAACTACAAAATTTGTTAATGATGAACAATTATAAAATGCGGAATTTCCAATTGCTGTGAGAGAATCATGAATAGGAATGTTTTTTAATGACGTACATTCATAAAATGCATAACTTTCTATAGTTATTACATTTTCTCCAAAAATAACTGTTTCTAAATTCCTACAATATCTAAAACAGCCATCTTTAATAATTGTGACCAAATTTGGTATTTCAATCGTTGTGAAATAACATGAATAAAAAGCTTCAGTTCCAATCGATTTAACTGTATTCGGTAACGTAATAGATGTTAATGATATACATGATGAAAATGCGTAATCACTAATTGTAACTAAATTTTCACTAAATACAAATGATTTCAGATTTCCGCATGCACTGAATGCACGATCGAGAATTGTTTTTACATTATTTCCCATAGTTACTGATTCTAATTCAAAACAATATTGAAAAACTTCACTTTCAATTGAAGAAACTAAATTTGGAATTGTAATATTTTTTAAAGATTCACAACTATAAAATGC
Source organism: Histomonas meleagridis (assembly GCF_020186115.1). Classification (NCBI taxonomy): domain Eukaryota; phylum Parabasalia; order Tritrichomonadida; family Dientamoebidae; genus Histomonas; species Histomonas meleagridis. The sequence goes on from NW_027150756.1 coordinate 104,200, forward strand.
GCACGTTTCAATACTTGTAACTGAATCTGGGATTTTAATATAAACCAATGAATCATAATAATTAAATGAATATCTCCCAATTGTTTTAACTGTATCAGGTACTTCGAATGTTTGATTAGAAATTCCAACTGGAAAATAAATAATTTTGGTAATATTCTTATCATAAAGAATTCCTTTATTCCCATTAGAATAATAATTACTTTCATCTGATACATTAAAAAATTTCATGCTTTCACATCCATTAAATGCATTCGAATCAATAGAAGTAACTGATTTTGGAATTGTGATATTTTGTAATAACCTACATTGATAAAATGCAGAATATCCAATAGAATTTACATTTTCTCCAAGTGTAACTGTTTCTAACCTTGTGCATTGCGAAAATACTGAACTCCCAATTGAAGTAACAGTATCTCCAATTATAACTGTGGTCAATGGATTCCATTGGTAGAAAGCTTGCGATGGAATATCTTCAATGCCACTTATAATTATAAGATGAAAAGTTTCACTTTTGTATGCATTTCTTCCTAAATATTCTGTAGAATTATAAAGTGTAAGTGTTTTAGTTGAGGAATCAAATAATTCTAATGAAGGCATGAAAAATACAACAAATATAAGAAGAAGATATTCTTGTTTAATTTTTTCTTTTTTGTGAATATTCATAACTGCTTTTGCCACATTGAAGAAACACAAAACAATCATAGCATAAAAAAGTATTGATAAATTGTTTGCATTATGAAAATTATTTAAAATGTATTTGGAATTTTGATCTGAAAGCCATGTACAAAACATAGAGTCCTGATGGATTCGTGAAAAAATGTAGGCAGACAATAATGTTAAAAGAGTGTCCATGTAATAACTGTGTGAGTCGACCAGACGATTTTATTTCGAGCGAAGATTTTGAACGAGTAGATGACAACAACCGCAAAACGCATTCAAAACCTGATTTTTAATTGAAAATTTTCAGAGCACACTACCAAATAACCGTCTTGTTTTAAAAAACCGCCATAAAACGCTGTGAGCAATGAGAGCTCAGTTTGAGCTTACAGTGTTAAATGGTTTCCACATGGTGAGATACAGGATATTTGCAGAAGCTCTTTGTTCCATTTATTTTTTTCTTAAAAATTTATAATCTAAGATATCTTTCTTCCATTTTATAATTATACAAGTTCGTTTTTTAAGCAATTGATCAAAAACATAAATAAAACTAGCACACAAAAGAAATTCAGAGTTTTAAATCCAAAATCTTACTAAAAATCCAGATTTTGATCAATCTAAATTAAAAACAATTTTGCAAAATTTCTTAAGAATTCTATTGAGAACGATTCAAACCGATTTGCTGTTATTTCTAACGTTCACCCAACAAAGCGCTTTGTTGTGTGGCAAAAAAATCTATCGTATATGTCAAATTTTTCTATCGTGCTTAAATAGCCGGCCACTTAACAAAATGGAAGCTACAATTGGCGATCTCAAAGAACTTAAGAGAATTCTTGCCAATGGATCAACTCCTTATGTTGAATCCCTTATAAAAGATGAAATTTCAAAGCTTGAAAAAAAGTTTGTTGATGCTCCAAAAGAAGAATCAAGCCCAAAGCCAATTCCAACAACAACTACACACGCACCAAAGAAATCGTATGAAACTATTTCTTCTTATGCTTTCAGCGATTCAAATGATAAGGCAACAATCATTATCCGTCACATTCGTGGACTTGAACAAGCTGAAGTTGTTTTTGAACCAGCCGAACGTCAGTGTGTTATTTATGTACTTCGTGAAAAAATGAACATGTCAGATCTTAAGTTAACATTATCACCACTTTATAAAAAGATCATTCCAAGCGAATCCAAATATACAAAGCGTAATGAAACTCTTACAATTTCCCTTGCTAAAAAGAAGAAGACATCATGGATGAAACTTAAGAAATCTGCTATAGATATGAAGAAGCCAAAATCACCACAAAATGATCCTAAGGTCAAAGAAGATCCAAATGCAGCTTTAATGGATATGATGAAGAAGATGTACGATGAAGGTGATGATGAAATGAAGAGAACAATTTCTAAGGCAATGTGGGAAGCACAACATAAGAAACCAGAAGAAGAAAAGAAATAAACGAACATCTGCTTTTCATATGGAAATTTCCATACTCTTTGAATTTGGTCTATAATGAAGATATCTTTTTGCATTAAAATTCTGATACGTTAAAAGTATATTTTTGGTGTAGGATTTCCAATTGCTGTTTTTTGTGATTTTGAAATTTTTGAAATTGTATTTAATTTTTGAAGAGCAATTTAGTCGCACATTCTAGGTTATGTCACCAACAGAAGGTTACTTTATGATAGAATACACTCTATAAGATTATTGGCCTTTAGAAGCTGAAAAATTATAATTCACCACTTTTTAAAAAGTGTCATGACCAATGGAGAAAAAACCCGAAAAAAGCACTAGTGCTGTTCTTGAACAAAAATTAAAAGATCTACAAAATGATCTCGGTGATGAAGACGCCAGCTTTGTAGCAAATTTCGCAATGAATCTTCCATTTTCTGCAAATGTACCAAATGTGAATAATGACCCTATACGAGAAAGAGCTTTCCAAGAAGCAACGAAAGCAGGCGTTTTAGCTGCAAGAGAATATATGATAAAAAATAAAATAGAATTTGTCCAGCCAACAACAACTTATTTTCCTAAAGAAAGAATAAAGCAAACTCCAATTCCTAAAAAGTATGAAGGGAAAAAGCTTAGTCAGAAAAAGAATCAAAAAGTCCCTAATCAGATGGCAACAAAAAATCGTCAATAGATGTTTATGTAAATATATTAGTAAAACATGCTTCTTAATAGCTACTCATGAAGACCTTAGAAATGTATTTATTTTTTAAAATGAAAAAACGACAAATGTCTATATAAAAAATTATTCTCCAAATATACACAAATATTTACTATATATTCCAAATGCTTGAGATTTAGTAATCTACATATTAAATTTTATTTGATATTTTACTTAAATTCATCGATAACATTAAAAACGGTAACTTACATACATTATCATATTATTGTTCTACAGTGACTAGTGAGATGAATATAGAAAAAAATTAATGAATCCTTTGTTATGGAGCAAATTTTGAAAAACGAAAGATTAGTCATATTGGGGTTGTCCAAAATTGAATACATAAAAACGTTAACGAAAGAAATAAAACTGCCGCCATCTGCGGTTGTCCGCTTTACACCATTGAAAGTCACATCACCTGATTTCCACTTCATTTTAGTTTTCATGGCTGAAGACGAAGTTCAAACATTAGTTATCGATAATGGTTCCGGTATGTGCAAGGCCGGTTTCGCTGGTGATGAAGCACCACGCTCAGTTTTCCCATCAATTGTTGGTCGTCCAAAGTATGTCCAAACAATCGCTGGTGGTCAAAACAAGGATACATATGTTGGTGATGAAGCATGCGCTAAGGCAGGTATCCTCATCCTCAAGTACCCAATTGAACACGGTATCGTTACCAACTGGGACGATATGGAAAAGATCTGGCACCACACATTCTACAACGAATTACGTGTTGACCCAGCTGAACATCCCAGTTCTTCTTACAGAAGCCCCAATGAACCCAAAGGCCAACCGTGAAAAGATGATCCAACTCCAATTCGAAACATTCAACGTTCCAGCATTCTATGTTGGTATCCAAGCCGTTCTTTCCCTTTACTCATCAGGTCGTACAACCGGTATCGTTTTCGATGCAGGTGATGGTGTTTCCCACACAGTTCCAATCTACGAAGGCTACTCCCTTCCACACGCCATCATGCGTATCAACCTCGCCGGTCGTGATCTCACAGCCTACCTCCAAAAGATCCTCAACGAACGTGGTTACACCTTCACAACATCCGCCGAAAAGGAAATTGTTCGTGATATCAAGGAGAAGCACGCATATGTTGCTCTTGATTTCGACGAAGAAATGAACAAGGCCGCCACAACATCCGAATGCGACATCTCATACACACTTCCAGATGGCAACGTCATCACCATCGCCAACGAGCGCTTCAGGTGCCCAGAACTTCTTTTCAAGCCACACTTCAATGGCTTCGAATTCGAAGGTATTGACCAAACCCTCTTCAACTCCATCATGGCATGCGATATCGATGTCCGTAAGGATCTCTACGCTAACATTGTTCTCTCTGGTGGTACCACAATGTTCGAAGGTCTCCCAGAACGTATGGAGAAGGAAATGGTCCGCCTCGCACCACCAACAATGAAGATCAAAGTCGTCGCCCCACCAGAACGTAAGTACGCAGTTTGGATCGGTGGCTCCATCCTCGCCTCCCTTGCCACATTCCCACAAATGGTTATCACACGTGACGAATACAACGAAGCTGGTCCAGGAATTGTCCACCGCAAGTGCTTCTAAACAATTTTATTTCATTAACTTATCTTTTTACTTGAATTCACTCATAATATTTATCTCTTAATATTTCATTCTAATGAAGTTGAATCAGTTAATTGATCCAATCAGTTTTTCTTTTCCAGTTCGTTCTGATTAAGTTTGTTGACTGCACTTTGGAAACCCTCGAGCGCAATAATGTTAAGCCATAATTAAAATATCTTTTTTATGTCAAGTGGTTGTAAGAATTGTCGCCAAACAATTAAATTTAGTTAAACATTTGGAAAGACCTTTATCTTCTGGGTAATATGGATTAAACCAAATATTTTTTGACTTTTTCTGTGAATGTAATATTTTTTGTATGTAATATGATCGTTCTGATAGGACATATGAATTTTTTCCGTAGGGGCCCTACATCCCATGCGAACACCCTGCAAGAAACGCTTATGGGATTAGTGAAAGAGGCAACAGATGGTCAGTCTCCCCAACTAAATATTGAACCAACTATAAAAATTTTAGAATACACTGTATCCATAGAATCAAGTGCTGAAGTAATATATGCTATTACTGAATCAATTGACCAAGGTTCAGGACAATCTTTAACTGTTTTGAAATGTCTTAAAATAATTTACCTTTGTATGAAAACCTCGGAATCATTTTGCAAAGCATTAAAATCATTCACACCAGAGATCCAAACAATCACATTGATTACATTTGGCAACCCAAGGGATCCAAACAGAACGCTTGTTCACACAACAGCAACACAAATTTATCGATATCTTTTAAATCGTGGAAATTTACCTGATCCGAAAACTCTTTCCTTAGAAAACTTTAGAATACCAGACATAAGGCCAAAGCCTCAAGCATCCAAGCAGCCAAGTCAACAAGATGTTCATCCTCAAAATCGTCCTAATTTTGTTACAGCACAACAAAAACGAAAAGAAAACAATAACGATAATGAGTTTTCACCCAGACTTCCAGCAGCATTCGGTGGTGCGCCACGAGTTTCAGGCGGTCGAAAAATGGAAAGTCTTTTATCATTTGATGATGACGAAGATGAAGATGAAAATTCAGAGCAAAACGATGCATTTGATGCCGGATATGAGCGACCACACTTTCCAGCTGCATTTGGCGGAACTTCTACTCAAGATAAACAAAGTGATGAATTATTATTATCATTTGATGATGAAGAAGCAGACGTAATAAATGACAAAGATGACATGTCGAAACAACGTAATAAGCCATTTAGTGCCCAGACAGAACAAGAAAAGCGAAGAAAAGAATTTATGTTTTCATTTGAAGATGATACAAAAAGTGACGAAGATCATGCGCAATTTAAGAATGAAGATGATGATCAAAATGACCTCTCTCTTTTAGATGATTTTGAGCCAAATAATGAAAACACAGCAGGTTTTGAAAAAATTGATGATGGTGATACATTTGATCCATTCTCAAATATCCAAAATATCAAGAAACCTGATGAAAAACAAGTTGATACTAACAAAGAAAGCACTACCAAAAGCGCATCTAACGATGATGACTTAATTTTTGATCCTTTCGAAAATCTTTCGAAACAAAGTAATCCAACTCAAAACAAAGGCAAATTCTCTATTTCCTCACAGCCGAACGCAAGCGTAAGCTCAAAAGATGATATTTTCGATCCATTTGGCAGTTCACAAATGAAGAACGATGAAAAACCGTCGCATCAAAATTCGACAAAAATAAATTCGCGTTCATCACAAAGCGATGTTTTACTTGATATATTTGAAAACACAGATAATAAATCAGAGCCACAAAAGGTAGTTTCTACTTCATCTAAAAATGATGACTTTTTCAATCCTTTCGAAAACTTATCCAAACAAAAAACAGCAACGCCAACTAAAACAAGTCCTTTATCATCACATAATGATGACTTATTGGATTCGTTAGGAAGCAAACCTGTTTCAAGTTCTCACGCATCACAAAATAATGATACATTTGATCCATTCGGAAATATGTCAAAGCCAAATAATTCACCGAAAGCCAATTCTCGTTCATCGCAAAACGATTTACTTAATTCTATTGGTTCACAAGACAATAATACATTTGATCCATTCGGAAATATGTCAAAATTAAATAATACACAAAAAATAAATTCTCGTTCATCGCAAAATGACTTGTTTGGTTCATTCGATTCACAAAACAAAACAACAAATTCACAAAACAATGATACATTTGACCCATTCGCAAACATTTCAAAGCCAAATAATGCACCAAAAATAAATTCTTGTTCATCGCAAAACGATTTACTTAATTCTATTGGTTCACAAGGCAATGACACATTTGATCCGTTCGCAAATGTTTCAAAGCCAAGCAACGCAGCAAATTCACAAAACAATTTATTCGATCCATTCTCAAACACATCGACTAGTTCCCCAAGTAAACTTGCGCCAAAGGCCACTTCTCACTCATCGCAGTACAATGACACATTTGACCCATTCGCAAACGCTTCGAAGCCAAATAATGCACCGAAAATAAATTCGCGCTCATCGCATAACGATTTACTTGACTCATTTGATTCACTTAGCAAGGCCGCGCCCGCGAGTTCGCAGAGCAATGACACATTTGACCCATTCGCAAACATCGCAAAGCCAAATAATTCACCTAAAGTCAGTGCACAAGACAACGACACATTTGACCCATTCGCAAACATATCAAAGCCAAATAATGCACAAAACAAGTCAACAAGTTCAACTTCACAGCAGAACAATGACACATTTGACCCATTTGCAAACATCGCAAAGCCAAATAATACGCAAAGAATAAGTTCTCGTTCATCACAAAATGACTTTTTTGGTTCAATCGATTCGCAAAGCAAAACAAATGCGCATGACAACGATACATTTGACCCATTTGCAAACATATCAAAGCCAAATAATTCACCTAAAGTCAGTGCACAAGACAACGACACGTTTGACCCATTCGCTAATGTTTCACAGGGCAACAACAGCACTCAGAAAAGTAACTCCAATTTGGACGATTTAATAAATCTCTTTTAACTCAGTAAATGATTTTGAATTAAACTTTTTGTCACAGCAACAGTTTGCGCCAAATCACTGTAGCAGCGAAGTGAATCGTTGTGCTGCTGTTTGCTGTGGATGCGCCGCTCAGTCTGCAATTGAAATTGCATTTGATCTTTTCAAATTAACAACTTTTGTTTGTTCCGTCTTTACGAAAGAAGCTTCCCAAATGATAAAAGATATATTTTTGCGTCTTAATGTTTTTATGTCTAATATTTTCCTTTGCAAAACGATTTTGTTTTGGTTTAATTTTAATTTCAAAAGATTACATCAATAACCGCAATAACGATTGTGCAATTGCACAAATTTTGAGAAGCCGAAGAGTACGTTAATACACGTTTATTGTTTTCTGACGGTTTTGTTTGCTTCTATTTTGACAGTGTCTGTTTGAAGTTGGGCCATTTTCATCGAAGTAGAAGTGACTGAGTACGTTCGACAGAGTGATGAGAATTGTGTGAGAACCTCTCTGAAGTTTGATGCATAATTAAACACTCTGACTAACAGAGAACATCGCTAACACCAGATTTTAGAATTTGAAATTTGTTTGATGAATCAGTAAACATTTATTTGTTCACTATGTTTTTTTTTTCTTTTGAACGTATTAACTAATTTAGAAAAACAATTGTTTCATTCTTAAAATTTAAATTTTGGCAAATTTCACCAGATGATAGATACAAAAAAAAAAAAAAAAAAATAAAGACAATGAAATTGATAGTTCGTGATGGGCATAAGATTTATTAAGATATTGGTGGTTTCAACAAAAAAGCTTTACCATTTATTCAATACCGAAATTTTTTCTTTGTGTTTTCCAAAACATTCTCTTTTCATGTGATCTGAAAGAAGCATCTACTCCATAAATCCAGTTAAACCAGAATATGAAAGCAGCAATCGCTAAAAGCCCAACCACCATCACAACCGCCACGTAAATCTTTTTCGGAACTCTACCCAAAAAGTGGCAGAACGCTAAAATTCCGAAAATTACAGAGATTTCGTAATGGTAGTTGAAGGTGCACCTTGTTACTGCTATGAATGGCAAATAAGATATTAGGTAACCGATTGCAAACAAGTAATCCTTTCTATTAATTGCTAAAATGAAGCCTATTAAAGATATAAATGCAACAACTGGATTGTTAAAGAAGAAAAGCAATGTTTTAAGCATATGTGCAGAGTATACCAAAATTGGTTGTGAAAGTGAAAGTGGCCATTCATACCATTTTGATTGATATGGATGTGTAAATTTCAGATTACTGTTATACCTGTACATAGCGGCTATTAAAAGAGTTATTCTTGTCAGCATTGGCTTTTGCCTGAAATCTGATCTCATATACTTATCTCCAAAACCCCTTTTTGGCAATAATTTTAAATGTATTGCAATTGTTCCATACAAAATTAAAACACAAACAATGAAAATAACAATACCACGAACAACAAGACGAATGAACCATTGCGGAGATTTGTATAAAAGTCTCAAATGAGAAAATGCAATGTAAACAAGAACTGAAGCACCAGTGAACTTGATTGAAATGCAACAACCTGCGCTAATAGCTTGTAGGATTAAGAGGGACCAACATTGGTTGCGCTCATAAAGAGATGTGAGAAATATTGTGAGTGATACAAAAAAGTAAAGAATACCATCTGTAAGAATGAGACGACTTTGAGTAATTGACATGAAATCAATGGCAAAAAGAAAGCCTCCGAAAAACGAAATTAAACAATTAACACCTTTGAGTAATAATGTTGCTGTAATGAGAGGTGAAACTAATGTACAGGAAATGGCAGGTAGAGCTCGTAAAGGAACGTAGAAGTTGCTAGTGTACTTGACATCGGCTTTTGAAAAGTTAAATGATCCATCATATCCAGTTATTTTCCCAACGCCTGCAAGCATTAGTTTGGCAAGAGGAGGGTGTATATCAAAAAAGCAGATTCCGCGAATATAGTCACTAATAAAACCACCAAAATGTGTTTCATCAAAAACAACATATGGAATATGGGAAAGTTTCGGTAAATGAGTCAATGCAGCAACAGCGAAAGATAATAAAATTGTGATCCATTGTTTGGTGTTAAATAATAAACTTTTCTTACTCCGTTTTCTTTCTTTTTTTCCCATTAAATCGAAAAAGTGTCAATTCAAATGGTTTTATGAAAAGGTGACAACCATTTTGGAAAAGTGCCAAATTGAACGATTGATCATCCAAACAACTGTTGTGGGGCGCCCCAAACGTCACTTTCCTATAATTTTAAATCATAACTTGAACAAAACCCAAAAAATATTGCACATTACAATTTGGTGTATTCATCGTCAATAAAAGAGAAATATTATTTCAAGTTATCAAGAGAATAAAAATGCAATTAATAAAGAAAATGGCATTAAATTATCTCATATTGAATAAGATCCATTTGCAAAATATTTTGAAGAAAACAGTTTTGTGTGAAAATTTAATGTTATTATTGTATTTGCTATAAAAATAATATAATATATTATAGAAGGAAAAATAAGATTTCCCAAATAACAAAAATGTTTGTGATTATTAAATTAATAAAATAATTATTTTGTGCTTAATATATGTTTACTTATATCTGATTTCTAAATTTTTCTTCTTTGAAATCATCTGCAAATGGATCTTCTTCTATATTTGAATTATTAATCCCAACTGAAAATGTATTATTATTATATTCATCTGAAATATTCATTTTTTCTTCATTTTGTTTTCGAAAATAAGATTGAACATAATTTACTGATCTAAAAATCATAAAAAATTTAAGAAGACCATATTTCGTTCACCGTATGTCTAATGAAGAAATTCAACTAATGATACGTGATTAAGAACTATCGATTAAAGAAATCCAGAGAAATTATGCAGAACTTTCAAATAACAATTGGGAACTTCATAAGAAATTAATCGAAGAAGGACATAATCCGATTGAAATTTCAACAATAATTCGTAATGATGAAATAGAAAAACTTCAAAAAATGTCATCACAATCAAAGTTAAATATGCGATTGCAGGTAGAAATTTAAAGATAATTCATTGGTGTGAACAAAACCATTCACCATTTAAAGGTGCATATGAAATTGCAATTTTCATCGAAATGCTATTTTTCATTATATTTATGAAAATAAAATTTTCCAGAATTAGGAAAAATATGTAATTTATCACATACAAATTTCACAAAGAAAATTTTACAGTAAATTTCGAAGTTGTACAACTTTAATTCATTAAATACATATTCATTAACATACTTTGCATTTAATATGTTTTTTAGAAGAAATAAATTTAATAGATCAAAACTATTTTTTATTCATTTATTCCACAAATGAAAACGATGCAAGTAGTGGTGTTAATTCGACAACATCTTTATCATTTTCATCTTTATCTCTAAACATTTCATATATTAATGGATTTACCCAATTCTTGACATATTGACTTGTTGCAATTTCCGAATCCCAATCCACCATTTTCCTTACTACGTTAGCATTCATTTGATATTTATTCTTATTAAACAATTTTTGTAGAATTTGTTGTACGTTGCACTTTATGAATGTTGTCTTAACGTTCTCCTTAACGAACTCCAAGTATTCAATTAACGAATCCTCTGACGGTTCCAAGTAAATTGCTTTCATTAAATGATCGTTACATAAAATCTTAACGTGATCGCATAACGTGTCATAAGAATTTAAATTAATTGACGGCTTGTAATTATTGAGAAGTTTATCCAAAATTTTGACACCTAATTCTTGAGCGAACAAACAATCTTCTTTTGACTTTAAGTTCATAATCACTGTATCGATGTTATTTGAAAATGCATCACAAGTTTTAACTAAAGGTTTGTATACTTCGTAATCGAACTTATTATTCTTAATGTTTGAAGATTTCTTTAACCATAAATATTTGACTTGATTATTGTTTGTTTCTTCAATAGCATTTCTAAGTTTGGAAAATATCGATATGAACGCTTCGTACATTTTATCATATGACTTATGGCAACTATTAAAACAGAAGTCGAATCCGAAGTTAATTAAATATACAGAAGAAGCCCTAACGTTCAATCCGTTAAAAGCGTTTTCAATGAATTTCGATGTTTGATTAGCTAATGTACCTCCTTCGATACCAATTTTAGTTAATATCTTTATAGCTAATTGACATATTCGGTCATCTTGTGATAATAATGAAGGGCCAATAAACAATGTTAAGTATTGTTGGTGATAAATTTCCCATTCATCTTTATGTGGCATTGATAAAGTAGTAAACTTCGGTGGCGTAATGAAATGAATAGGGAATGAAGCATTTGGCATTAACTCCTTAAAAATCGAAACTTGTCTTGTTAATGTATCACAATATTTAGGCTTAACTAATTGGCAAAAGACTGTTCCCATTAAATTAGGAATTGTTTCATAGATACGCTTTAATATATTAAATAATTCTGTTGTTTGTGTTGGCTTTTGTTTAATGATTGATTGAGTCTTGAAATAAGCTATGATTGAAGCAGCAATTGTACGTCTTAAATCAATATGTAATTTAGGATCTTGAATTATATAATTAATATAATCAAGACAATATTGAGGTATTGGATTACCACAATATTGTGGATCTAAACACCATGAAGAGACACGTGTACGTGTATGTAATGTAAATGAATAATCTTTTAATGATACTAATGCTGAGATAAATGACTTTAATATTGTATCTTTTTTACTTTGTTGTGTTAATGATTGTAATAATTTATTAATGATTTCTAAACATTCATAATTAAAGACATCGCAAGTAAATAACTTAAAGAATATTTTATAGACAATGTTCTTCTCATTTAATATCCAATCATTTGATGTAATTTCTAAATCATTAAATGGTATTAATAAACATATAACTTGACAGAAATAACTACCAAAATGATCAATGTTATCATCACCTATTTTAACTTTTAATGTATCTGGTGATAAAGATAAGAATTTCATTAAAGATTCTTCAAAGATATTAATGTTCATATTATTTAATATAACCGGATTATTAGTTAATATTCGACTTAAATAACCTAATAATATTTTAGTAGATACATAATAATTAAGTCCTGTATTACTTGATGCTTTATAACTCTTTTTCTTATTCATTGTTTGAATAACTCCTACTGTTTGTCCATTAGCTTTATAAAATAATGTTGGAGTAGGTTTAGGATTAGGGTTTTCTTTAGTAGGTTTAGGATCTTCTATTAAGAAATCTTTAATTAATAAATTATAGAAATGACTAAATAAATCAGAAGAATAATTAAATTCTTTCCAATTCTTTATATATTTAGATAATAATAATATAATATATTTTAATCCTTCGCCATCTTCTTTAATTAATTCACATGCTTTTTCAAAATTAACTTTAAATAATGGTTCAAGGATTCGCTGTGTAACTGAAGAAATCCATTTCTCATGGAATGGTCGACGTTTCAAATTTGATTTTCTCTTTCTAATAGTATTATAACCTGGTTTAACTTTACGTGGTTCAAGATATCGTTCATCATTATTCTTAAGTCGACAATATATTGATAAAGGAATATAATAACTTGCTTTAAGAACAAATGAGAAATATTCTTTAACTGGATAATTCTTAAGTTCTTTAGCTTCATTTACATTATAAGGTCTAAACTTTAATACTTTATCTAACATTTCAAATGTTTTAATACATTCGTCATCTTCTCCATCAAAGAATCGTCTAATAAATGAATCTTCTCCCATTAATGTTCGAGTGAATAATATTGTAGATTTAGATATTTTTAATTCATATGAAAGTTGTGCAAGATTCTTCTTATATGTAGCTAAACTATTAGTTGTTTCATAAGGGAAATCATTTTCAAGAGGTAACCTTAAAGTTTGTTCAACTGTTGGATAAAAGTTAATTTTCTTGATTAAATCAATCATTGAAGTTAATAATTTAGTAGAAATATGATTTAATAATAAAGGATCATAATCATTAACTTTTTGATTTAATATACTTAAAATTTCTTTAATGACTGTTGTTGAAGTAGAAATTTGTGGTACTTCTGTAGTTTTGATTAATTCTCTTGTATAAACGTTTGTATTAATACATTGACCTTTACATTCAATATTTAATTTAGATGAAAATGGATCAGATAATGCAATACGTGAAAACTTTTCAGGTATTAATAACTTCGATTGTTCATCTGATAATTTAATTAAAGACTTAAATCGATCTTCTGATATCATCTCATATAAATTATAATTTGGTGTTATCGAACTATTAGTCTTATAAGTAAATGATTTAGATAAATCCATATTTAATTGTTTAAATAATATTGGTATTAGTTCTTTATATACTTTATCAATGCCTGGGAAATGTATTGAATATGAACATTTTAGTAAATATTCAAAGAGAGTCATAGGTAATACACTAAATTTACTATGTGAATAAGGCATTTTAGATAATATATTCTCTTGTAATACATTAATGAATTTATCATTAGATTTAAATCCGACATAAATATATGCTGGATATAATATTGTAGTAACAAATGTATCAATATTTGCATCTTGAACTTGTGATACATATTTACTTAATAAAAATCGACATAATCTAAAATATGCTTCAGATGATTTCTTATATATTTCTGCTTTATCTAATTTAATTGCAGTGAATGCTAATTTTCGTACGAATAATGAATATAAAGAAAATGCTTTAATAGCAATTCGTTCATCTTTATTTCTGAAATAAGGAATTAATAACTTTTCTATTACATGAATTGAAGCTTGAATTGCTTCTGAATTACGTGTTTCCTGATTAATTAATGGTGGAAAGTTTACTGTCGAATCCAAAAATCCATATTCATCACATTTATTATTATCACCTTTAATAGCATTTGCAAGTTTCTTTAAATCGGTGAATAATAATGATAATCCAATTGGTACTGTTGTAATACATTTAGCTAATTCATGATTATATTGCTTTTTACCAGTTGGATCAGACATATATTCCGTTAATAATTCATCACGTAATTCAGGAGTTAACATATAAAATGGATCTTTATATGTATCAATCGAAAATGTTTCTTTGGTGCCCCAATGTCTTTCGTTAAGTAATCCTTTCATTATATTATGTAACATTGTAGAATAGAATTCAGGTGATCCTTGAACAATTTCTTGTTTATGATCGATAATATTACGGATTGTATTAATGACGATGTTTAAGATTAATTTATATGAAACTGAGACACAATCCATTGGAATTGATGAATATGATGATAATGTATCATTTCCTTTGGTCATATATTTAATTAATGTCTTTAATAATTGGAATTTTCCGATGCGGTAGTTTTGGATCGTAACATATTCAAGTCGATTCATTAATGATGTCCATATGTTTGATAATGGATGTTCTTTTTCGTTGATGGATAAATATTTTAATGTATTAAGAAAATTAATCGCACGTTTTGGTAATGATGAAAACATTTTAATATAATTATTAGTCAATGCGTCAAATCGAAATGAATGTGGTTCCGATTCAATTAATACTTTAAAACATCGTGGAAATATTACATCAAGAATTTGTTTGGTTGTAATAACTTTAAATCGAACAAAACGATGAAGTTTGAATTCTTTGTCATCAAGTTTATTTGATAATAAAATATCAAACAACTTAAATTGTTCAACTTTCTCATATGGAAAGTTTAAAAGTGCTTTAGAAACTTCATCGCGAATAGATTTCTCACTAGCCCAAAGACTATTAAAATCTAAAAATATTTGGATGGAAGGGCGGAGAACGTTAACGTAATACTTTTGATCGTTAACATCATAACCGTTAAGTGCTGCAACAAGAACTTCAGAAATAAGCTTCGCAAATGATTTCCGATAGAATAGTATACGTTGTGAAACAAAATAATTGATATTAAGATATGTATATATCTTACCGGGCTTAGTTTTAGAATAATGATACTTGGGATTAATTAAATAAGACCAGAGTTCTGGGATTTCTTTGTTCTTCTTTTTATCTGAGATCCTAGCACTAAAAGCTATTTTAAGATCATCATTAGATTGTAATGATAAAATCTCTTTTGAATATTGATAGGCCCAGCTATGTTGGTCAATGTGAACAAGCAAGGTCTTACCAATAGATTGTGATAAAGGAAGTTGATCATAGTTCTTGATCAATAAAACTAAAAGTTCCCTTTGAATTTCCTGAGTTCCTTTATCCATTAATTCTAAGGCTTTTTCCTCTGTGAGGGTTTTAAGAAATTCCCTTTGAGATTTAGCCTTTTTAAGGGCAATTAAAGCAAAGTGCGATAAATCGCTCATGAGCAATTCTGCTATCTTGTTCCATTCGGAAAACATAACAAGAGCATGGGCATATGCTTCTGGTTTATCAATAAGTTGGTTAAAGTTGTCTTTAGTTATGGATTTCCAGTTGATAGTATCCATATAAAAGTGAAGTGTTCACAATGGAAATTTTCATTGAAATAATGACAAGTTTTTCATTCAAAAAAATATTTGGTCAAAACGATACTGATTTTCAACACGTTCATTCTAAGCTTTGACACTTTTTTTGAATCGACTGTCGATTGCTGTTGTTTTGCGAAACAATCAGCAAATTATATATTAAATTATGTGTAATTTAGGGAAAATCGAATGCTTTACTAGTCTAACGGTTAGAACAGTAGCTTTACACGCTATTGATCCAGGTTCGACTCCTGGGTAAAGCAAATTTTTTTTGAAATTTGTTCTCAATGAAATAAATTATCAAATTAAATGAAGCAAAAACATATATCGAAATGAATGTTGTATGAACAGTATTAAATACAATCACTATCCTTATTTTGAAAAATATAATTTAATGTTTTAAAATATTATTTTTTAAAATTTTTGATTTGAATCTTAATGTAGAGGCACATACATATTTAATAATGTTCAGACAATAAACATGATAAAAAAAAGTTAGTAATCTAAAAAATGCAAAATACTGATATTTTTCTGACAATTGGAATGTTTGGTATAAAATCTTTACAAATTAAAATGTTTTATTTTTAAGGAAACATTTCAAATAAAATCGAAAGTTCATCTGGCCGAGTGGTCCAAGGCGCTAGTTTAAGGCACTAGTCCGAGAGGGCGTGGGTTCGAACCCCACGGTGAACACTTTTTGTTTTTGAATACAATAACAAAAATTTTTTTATTTCTCATACTGTTTTATATCACTGCAATTATAGAATAAATAATTTCCAATTTTTGTAACTGTATATGGAATTTCAATGTTTGTATAAGAAATAGGATATAAGGCTGAATGAAATGTATACATTTAAAGCAATTGCTTCGCTTATTCATGATACACATAAAAAATAATAATAACAAATTCTAATTATTGGAACTGAATTTGGAATTTTAAGTGTGTGAGCGCTGGGTAATACAATATTATTGAATGATCTTTGTTTACAAGAATTGCATTTATATTATCATAGAATAAGATACATTTTCACTCGATACTTTAATAAAAACACAAAACTTTCTTCAAATAGATCAGTTTAGAGTGAATTTAGCATTTTCATAATTAAAATATTTTTATAATACTAGAACTATAATTTACTATATATCAGATTAAAGAAATAGGTTCTCCTAATTTTTCTGGGATCAAAATCCAACCATTAAAGGCATAATCGGCAAAAATATCAATACCATTAATAACAATGTGTTCTGCTCTTTCATATGTATTTCTTTAATTATATTCACATAGAGAAGAAATATAAAGAGTTTCGGTAGAAGAATTAAACAAGATAATTTAAACAACATATGATTGGACATATTTCTCGTAATTTCAAAGGAACATTTTCACCTTCATCTGGAAATTTATTCAGGTAAATATAATCATCTAAAGCTAACATTGTGTGATATGGATCTGGTGAATATGCTTAATGATTTTGAAATCGCCTTTTCTATTTTGTGCTGGTTTAATATATAATATCATTCCAAAAATAGAAATATTTAATTATGGAAATTTTGGTGTTCGTTTTGATTTAGTGAAAATTCGAATTATTTGAAACAATACTTATGGATGCATGCAGCTATTTGAAGCGAACAGAAGCATCTAAGCTTTTACCTTTTTCTTTCTGTGTTCGAAGCAGCACGTTTTTCGACATCTCATCACTTTATCAAATCACAATACAATCTTCTCATTCAGACATATTTTGTTAGGAATACTGATGGCAAACCTTACACTCATTCTTCAGCCTCAGGAAGTGGTACAGTTGAAGACATTACCATTGATGCCAAAGGATCATATACCATACTTAAGCATCAATGATCTTGATGATAAAGTGAACATTGAAGAAAGTGTATTAATGAATTCATTATTCTATTTTACAACATTTGTATCTTATTCATAAAATGGCTACATCGTTAAATTACTTTTTGGAATCTTTCTTTCCTATAAACACATCATTAGAGGATGTAAAATGGTTGTTGAGGTAATTTCGAGTTTTTATGTTAAAAAATAAAATTAATATCTTTTTATTACAATTATTTTAACAACATTCAATTCTTAACGAAATAAAGAGAAACAATACAATCAAATTGCTTCAATAATTTTTCCACCAGTTTTTAGCATCAAATCTTTTAAATGAGGATAAGCCTGACTGAAAGCATATTCATCGAAACAATTAATGTACACATTTAATCCACTATCCATAATAACTTTTTCGTTATCTGTTATTGCTTTACAAATTAATTCGATTGGGTTTCCAAAGGCAAGTCCACCAACGAATGTCAACACGCATTTATTTGAACCTTTTCTTCCTGGGTACCTTATTGAATGATCTAAGGCAGCAAGAATTGTTGACTTATATTCAGAACGAAGTAAATTTCGAACAATACCAAATGTGAAGTCAGATTTGACAACCAGAGTCCTGAAATTGAACGATGATGCGTACACTTGGTGAGAAATGCGGCCAGGCTCTGATTCTTGGAAGTAATCATGGTTAGGGCCAGTACCATTTGGAGGATCTGCACGATTTGTAGTTACTTGACAGTTTTCATGCACACCAACAAGATAATTATCTTCATTTGTCCAATCAAAATTACTTTTTTTGAGTAATTTCTCTTGAGATTTGGATATGGTGGCTTTCCCATGAGTAATAGGAATTGGTGTTCGTTTTAATAATTCAATTTCAGAATCGATCTGTCCAATTTTTCCATCGTGAGGATAAAAATAATTTCGATATAAAATACTGGCTGGAGCAACAATGGCTGTGAGTGGGCCTTGGGTAAGGTCACATGCATAATTTGAAATACCATGAGACGCTGTGGATTTAGTTGAAGGAAATTCTAAACAATTAAAATTGGATGCTGCTTGAAATGTTGCGCCGTCAAAGGCTTCATTATTCTGATTTGTAACAATGTCATTAATTGAGAATTTTCCTGGTTTTACTCCATATCCATGAATTATATGAAATTTTCCATTTCCTTTTTTTGGCAAATTAACATAGTCTGATGGTGAGCGTAAGTTGAAAAGCCCAGCATTAAAGCTCCTTTTATTTAAATTAGAAATAATTTCAACATTGGTATTCGAATTATGCTTTACCACGATGTTTTTATAAACGCTATCCACAGTTTCGTCAAAACCAAAATGATGGAAAAACCATTTATCATTCGAATAAACTTTTCTTGTTATCATGATTTCAAATAGCTCCTGAGGAATAAACGGCTTAAAATGAATTTTATTTGCTTTAAAATCAACAAAGAAATATTATAAAGTAATCAGGCAAATGTAAATAACATCCACTAAATTCAACAAAGAACAAATAAAGCAAAGGATTAGTGATTATTATTGCACACGATATAAAGTTTCACATCTGTGAATAACTATTAAAAAGCAAACAAATATATCAACAAATAACAAAATCCCTTTTATTTAAAAAGCTTATTTAATGAATGTACAAAAAAATATCAAATTTAGTTTTACAAATAATAGTTATATTTGCGTTGCATAGGAATCCTGCTCTTCCTTAGTTAGAGCTGCCCAATCCCGTCCAATAAAAACAAAGCGCTTTGTTTTATCAATCTCTGTATTCGCATGTTCTTTGCTCCAAGCACGCACATAATTGGAGTAAGCAGTTGGCTTTTTTGTTGAACCAGATTTAATTTTTTGAGATTTAATTCCCTGGTAACGTTTTCTTGGAATAGCTGTTAAATCTGGCCCATAACTATTTGGAAAAGAATTATAATCTTCAGGGGTTACTTGAATTGGTGATTTTTTGTTGACTTTTAGCTCCCATTTTCTTAAAATAAAATTTTGATACGCCTGAATATAACATGTTGAAACAGGGGTAGTAGATGGCATTTCATCAATTGTTGGAATCAATATTTGATCCCAAAGATTTTTTTCCTTTTTATCAAAGTAAGATACAGCCCGTTCCATAAATCAAAATGCTGTCAAAATTAATTTATTTATAAGAAAAGTGACAATGCATTACCACATTTTTTGAAAAGTGACTACAAAAAAAACTCTATCGGAAAGGTTATTATCGTAATCACAAAAAGTAGCACTTTTGTATTTCCATGCGAATTGTGATGTGAAAAATGATCGTTGCCATATGGCACGGTTGAAGAAGTTTAAATAGAGGCACCAATAGCATAACATTACGAATTCATATTTTGAGTTTTAAGTATAAAAATTTAACCAAATAATTAAATCAGTTTTATCATTTCTAATATCATCAGATTGTAATACAATTTGGGAAAGCGTAAATTTACATATTGTATAAGTTTCGTGTTGGTATGCGAAGCGAAGACATTTCCGTTCCAGATTTAAGTAAACTCATCCAAACGCTTTCTGGCTGAAATACTCGAATGCCCCAAGATTAACCAGCTTCACTCGACTATCGTTCCCACCAAACCGAAAAAATTCACATGAACGATTTGGGGAGTTTGAATCAATTTCACGTTTTTTGAATGAGTTAACCGTACAAACAACATAAATTGAATGTTAACTGTATAAATTCAAAAGAACCTTGCAAAAACATCATATCGCATGATGCTGGCTTTTCTTTCCCTCTTCTTACCGATAGCATTTGCTGATGAGTCATTGATTATCAACACTGGGGAAACAATTAATGCCGGTGACTATGATGACTATAAAGAAACAACTTTTCATTCAATCACCTGTCACTACAATAGGAGTTTCGGCCTTCCGAAATTGGCCTATTTTAGAATCAGTTGAAATTGGAAATACAGTTGAAGTAATTTCAACCTTCGCTTTTTATCAATGCTATCAACTAAAAAAAGTTATATTAGGAGAACAAGTCAATAAATTAGAAGATTTTTGCTTTAATGATTGTCCTGTTACAGATCTTACAATATATACTAATAAGAATATGTTATCAACTTTTGTTTCCCGTCTTCATGATCATTTAGAAACATGTACTCTTGGACCAAAAATTACTAAGGTTGATGATGCTTCCTTCCAATATTGTCATTATCTTAAATCTGTTATTTATCAAGGTTCAATCACAAGCTATGGTAAATATTCATTTGCTGAATGTCATGAACTAATTAATATTGCTTTTCCAGACACACTTGAATTAATTGATGAATATTGTTTTTCAGAATGTTATAAATTAACTAATGTAGTCATTCCAAAGAAAGTCGAAACAATTGGACAATCAGCATTTTATCAGTGCTCTAAAATTGAGACAATTGAAATTCCTGGTACAATCAAACAAGTACTACAACAAACATTTGCTTTTTGCACCAACTTGAAAGAAGTAAAACTTCGATCAACAATTACTTTAATTGGAGAATATGCATTTTCAAACTGTTCTTCATTAACAAGCATTGTAATACCAGATGCTGTTACTTCAATTGGTGCATATGCATTTTCAAATTGTGGAAATATGGCAACTGTCCAATTAGGAAAAGAATTAACTACACTTGGTGAAACAGCATTTATGTATTGTACTTCATTAAAATCAATTACATTTTTAGATGAATTAACAACAATTGGACCCAAAGCATTTCAACATTGCGAAAGTCTTCAAACAGTTAAATTTGGCGAGAAAGTTCAAACAATTCATGAATCAGCATTTTCACATTGTTATCAACTTACAACAGTTACACTTGATAAAACACTTGAAACAATTAGCAACTTAGCATTTGAATATTGCGTTAGTTTAACCATAATCACAATTCCTTCATCAGTAACTAATATTCAATCATATAATGTCTTTTGGCAATGTCATCAACTTGAAACAGTTAAAGTTGAAGAAGGAAACACAGTTTATTCCAACAATGAAAATGATGGAGTACTTTATTTAAAGAATAATGATGAATTAACGAAAATCATATATTATCCAATGGGCAGTAAAAGAATTACATTTAAAGTAATCGATTCAGTTACTGAAATTGAATTATATTCATTTTATAATACAACTTATTTACAAACTGTAAATGGATTACTTAAAGTTAAAACGATTAAAAATAATGCATTCGAATATAGTAAAGCATTAAAGAGTTTTGAATTCTCTGATGAAATTACAAATATCAATGATTATGCATTCCATTTATCTGGTTTACAAACAGTTAAATTTGGTAAGAACCTTCAAGCAATTGGTAATTTTGCATTTTATCAATGCGGAGAAATTTCTTCTATAGAATTTTCTGAATCTATTAAATCAATTGGAAATTATGGATTTGCAGAATGTACTAAAATTACAAGTATTAATATTCTTAATTCAACTACAATACTTGGAACACATGTATTTGAATCATGTACATCACTTAAATCAGTTACAATTGGTTCTGGATTACAAACAATTCCCGATTATTCATTTGCTAAATGCACAAGTTTAACTGATTTAGTTAATGTTGGAAATAGTTTAACATCAATAAGTACTCATGTATTTGAAGGTTGTACATCAATTCAAACATTTAATGTACCAATTAATGTTCAAACAATTGGAAGTTATGCGTTTGCTAATTGCACAGGTTTGACTAAATTAACATATGGTGAAGCAATTACAAAATTTGCTGATTATGTATTTTATAATTGTTTAGGATTTATCGAAACTTCACTTCCAGAAAATACACAATCAATTGGTGGACATATATTTGAACATTGTGAAAAGATGACTAAAATTACATTACCAACATCACTCAAAACAATTAGTGATTATGCATTTGCTCATTGTTATAGTCTTCAAACTATAGTAACTGAAGAAAATATCGCAATTTCTGATTATGCATTTTATTATTGTTTAGGATTAATAGAAGCTACACTTCCAAAGAATACACAATCAATTGGTGGACATATATTTGAACATTGTGAAAAGATGACAAAATGTACATTACCAGAAGCAATTACAGCTATTAGTGATCATACATTTGCTCATTGTTATGCTCTTCAATCAGTTGGATCTGAAGGAAATATCGAAAAAATTGGTAATTATGCATTTTTAAGCTGTGAATTTTCTACATTTAATATCATTAATACTGTTAAAGATATTGGAAGTTATGCATTTTATTTATGCACTAATTTAGAGACTATTACAATTCCAAACCTTGTAACAACAATGGAATCTTATACATTTTCAGGTTGTTCTAAATTAAGTGAAGTTAAATTAGGTGAAAACTTAAATAAAATTGGATATAATGTATTTGAAGATTGTGTTTTACTTTCGAAGATTACATTCCCTTCAAACCTTAAAACAATTGGTGGATATGCATTCAAAAATTGCCGTAGTCTTCAAACAATAGATATACCAAATAGTGTCGATGCAATCAGCACATATATCTTTTTGAATTGTACTGGTTTAACAACTGTTAAAATTGGTGATACAATTAAAACTATTCCGAAATATGCATTTTACTTATGTACTTCATTAAGTCAAATAACACTTGGTGCTAGTGTCGCTAAATTAGATGAAAGTTCATTTGAAGAATGTAAAAATATTGTTAGCATTAAATTACCAGAAACAATTACTACTATTGAAGCTAGAGCATTTTATAATTGTAATAAATTAAAATCTATTTCAATACCAACAAAAATTACAGTCATTAATTCATATTCATTTGCTAATTGTGTTGAATTAGCAAATGTTACTTTTGTTGATGAAAATTTATTAACAATTTCTGAATTTGCATTTTACTTTTGCCGTAAACTTTCCAATCTTCAATTACCTTCATCTGTAACAACAATTGGTGAATCTGCATTTTGTGGATGTGAATCAATTACAACAATTACACTCCCAACAAATTTAGAAACTATTGGCACGAACGCATTTTATTATTGCGTAAATTTAATGACAGTTACATTTAAAGAGAATGTTGAAACAATTGGAGAATATGCATTTTATTATTGTGTGAAATTAACATCTATTACAATACCAACAAATGTAAAAATAATTTCAGGATGTTCATTTTATCAATGTGAAAACTTAGAGACAGTTAATGCAGAAGGAGAATCATTAACAAAGATTGATGCACATGCATTTTATTTATGTCGTAAACTTACTAATGTTAAATTAGCTTCATCAGTTACTACTATTGGGACATATGCCTTTGGTGAATGTATTTCACTTCAAACATTTACAATGCCCGCCAATTTAGTTACTCTAGAAAATTATTCATTTTATGATTGTAGGAAATTGCAAGAAGTCGTAATGAATGATAAACTTGAAAGTATTAGTCTATTAACATTTTTTAATTGTTCATTTAAGTCGATAACATTACCAAATAGTTTAACAACAATTGGTGAATATGCATTTTTCCAATGTACTAATTTATTAGATATTACAATTCCAGCATCAGTACAAAGCATTGGAGATGGTGTAGCTGGATTCTGTTTATCACTTACTTCAATTAATGTTGATCCAGAAAATAAAAATTATACAAATTATCAAAACGACGGAGTATTATATAACAAAAATTTAACAAAATTAATTTGTTTCCCATCAAAGAAATCAGGTACTTATAAAGCACCACCACAACTTCTTTATATCTCTGATGAAACATTTTCTTCTGCAATAATTACAACAGTTGATTTATCGGCAACCCAAATGATATTGCTTGATCATCATGCATTTGAGAATTGTGAATCATTACAAAGTATTATCTTTTCTAATACAACTAAATCTATTGGTAATTATACATTTTATAATTGTAAATCTTTAACGACTATCACTTTAACTGAAAATATTGAAGTAATTGGATCATATGCATTTCATATTTGTGATAAATTATCATCAATTTCATTTCCTTCTAAACTTCATACAATTAGGAATAACGCATTTTCTGGTTGTTCAAGCTTAGAAAAGGTTACAATACCTGATGGATCATTATTGACATCTATTGATGAACGGGCATTTTCTGGAACAACTACTCTTAAAACAATTGTATTACCAACAAGTCTAAAATATATTGGTCAATACGCATTTTATGTATGTTATAATATGGAAACATCTATTCCTGAAAATGTTGAATTTGTTGGTGATTTTGCATTCGCTGAATGTAAATCACTTAAAATGATTTCAAACCCAACAAATTTGAAATACATTGGTACGTATGCATTTTATAATTGTAGTAATATGGATGGAACAATTAAAGGAAGTGTTGAAACAATTGGTGAAAAGGCATTTTATAATTGTATATCATTTAAGTCAATTACATTTTCATCAAACTTAAATACAATTCCTAATGAAGTATTTTTGGAATGTCATAATTTAACATCAGTTACATTTAGTAATAATATTGAAACAATTGGTGAAAAGGCATTTTATAATTGTCGTTCACTTGGATCAATTCAACTTCCAACCAAATTACAAACAATTAAAGATTATGCATTTTTCGGCTGTGAAAATTTGAAAGTTACATTCAACACAAACCTTGTTACTCTTCTTGGTTATTGCTTCTCAGGTTGTACATTACTTGAAACTGTTAAACTTCCATCAAGACTTAAGACTATTGAAACATTTGTCTTTTATGGCTGCTCCAATTTAACAACAGTTGAAATTCCAGCATCAGTTGAATATATTGGTCAAGCTATGGTTTATGGATGTCAAAAACTTACTTCAGTTACAGTTGATCCTTCAAATCAACACTATTCAAACTATCAAAATGATGGTGCATTATATAATAAAGAATTAACAATATTATACGTATTACCGCCAGCTAAAACAGGTAATTATCAATCACCACCACAACTTACTTCTATTGATGAAGCCGCAATTTTGGATATTGAAATTAATTCAATTGATTTTTCATTATCTAAACTTGAATCAATCCCTGATAGTGCATTTGATGGATGTACTTCATTACAAAGTGTTAAACTTTGTGATACAGTTAAAACGATTGGTGAAGAGGCATTTTATAATTGTTATTCTTTATCAACATTTACTCTTTCAAAGAATATTGAAACAATTGGTGTAAAGGCTTTCTATGAATGTCTCTCACTTAAAATCAATTTAGAAGGAACTAATTTAAAGCATATCGGTGATAGTGCATTCTATCATTGTATTGCCATAGATGGATCAATTAGTGGAAATATTGAAACGATTGGAGAATTTGCATTTTATCAGTGTTCGAACTTAAACTCAGTAACATTTTCATCAAGCATAAATGTCATTAATATAGTTGTATTTGGTGAATGTTATAAGTTATCAACTGTTACATTTGGTGATAATATTGAAACAATTGGTGCGAATGCGTTTTATAATTGTCGTTCACTTGGATCAATTCAACTTCCAACCAAATTACATACAATTCAAGAAGGTGCATTTTTAGGCTGTGAAAATTTGAAAGTTACATTCAACACAAACCTTGTCAATATTAATTACACTAGTTTTGCGTGCTGTATATCAATTGATATTGTTAAACTTCCATCAGGACTTAAGAGTATTTCTCCATATGCATTTTATAACTGCACAGGTTTAACAACATTTGAAATTCCAGCATCAGTTGAATTTATTGGTTATGGTATTCTTTATGAAACACCAAAACTTAAAGAAATAATAGTTGATCCACAAAATCAACACTATACAAATTATCAAAATGATAGTGTGTTATATTCTAAAGACTTAACTAAATTATATGCATTACCAGCAAATAAGACAGGTGATTATCAAGCACCATCACAACTTACTACTATTGAAATTAAATCAATATATGGAACACAACTTACTTCAATCAATTTATCATTATCTAAACTTACAACAATTCAAGATAATTTATTTGCTTCTAGTGATACATTACAAAGTGTTAAACTTTGCGAGACAATCAAATCAATTGGTGAAAAAGCATTTACTGAGTGTCATGCATTAAATGCTATTAACATACCAAATGCGACCGAAATAATTGGTGCACGTGCATTCCAACATTGCAATTCATTAGTTTCTGTAACTTTAGGTTCAGGGTTAAAGAACATTGGTGCAAATGCATTCTTTAACTGTTCTTCACTTCAATGCATTTATTATTATGGTAATGAAGAGCCTTCATATAATACAAATTCATTCGCAAATATTTCGACAACTAATGTATACGTTGACACAACTTATAATGGTACAACATTTTGCGGTCTAAATGCTGTCGTTGGACTTAGCACTGTTTGTCCAGTAGCTGATAGCTCGAAATCAAAGACTCTGACTATAATACTCGCAGTAGTAATTCCAGTTGTAGTTATAGCCATTGTTGTCGTTGTAGTAATTGTGGTACTGAAGAAGAAGAAGGGAAACGGTAAAGGATTCAGCGAATTTTCTGCACCAGTTGCGATGTAAGCGAAACCTCATTAATAAATGGTTTGACCATTAGAATTTTTTTTATAACTGTGTGGATATACTCAATGAAGTGGTGAAAAGCAATTTCGATGGTATTTTACTCATCTTCAACTGAAGCATTTTCCAGGAGGTTATGAGAAAACGTTAAACGGTTTTTTTGAGGATCGATTTAAACGGTTTCTTAGAACATCGATTTTGCTATAAAAAATAAAAATAAATGTGATGTTCATTTATCTGTTTTTTGATGCTAAGAATATTATATGCATAGCTTAACATATGATGCCAAAATTGCAACACAATTGGCTGATCAATTTTTGAAAATGCATTTCGAAATGTAGTGTTCAATTAGACAACAACGAATATAATAGCAAATAAGGACATCAACAATTTGTATATATACAGACAGTTTAGTTTTGCATATAAATTCATTAATTCATGAAAATTCCGCTTCGATAATTGTTGATGCAACCGTTTGTCGTATTTTCCTTAACCTCCTGAAACTCACAAACATATAATTGACTAACTCTGTTTACTTCTTTCCTGCTAAAATCCTGAAATGCCTTGTTAGAACGATGGTTTTTTCTATACTTTATTTGAATAGCAGTAGACCGTTTATTATAAGGGCGGGAAAATTGGCGATGGATGATACCCCTCCAGACAAATTCCAGGTCATATTTAATACGCCATCACTTATTAGCAAATCGATTACATGCTTTGATATTTCAAAGAGAGCCGTCCATTTGATGCAATTGTATAATCGAATTTCTTTTAAGATCAAATGGAGAAATTTTTCCAAAAAAATTCTCTTAAAAAGGAAACTTTATGAATACAGAAAAATCAATATACTTGATACAAAATTTTATCAAGTTCATACCAATATAATGCGAACTTCATTCTTTAAATGGCGCTTAAAATTTAAATTCATTAAATTTGTTAATTCATATAAAATAAATATTCTAAAAAATAAAAAGGATCTTTTGCAGCGACAAGCTTTAAAGGAACATCAACAAGAAATAAGAAATAAATGGGAAAAAATCACCAAAAAATTATTACAACAGAGAAAAACAAAAAAATATTATAAAATAATACAGAAACATTTTTATGATAAATGGAAATTTAGGAAAAACGAAAGAATACAAATCAGAGAAACATGGAAATCATTCAATAAAAAGTTAAACATTAATAATATAAAACATATCAAAGCAAAATATGAAAATTCTATTCAACAAATTGAACGATATCAAAGACTTTATTTATTAGTTATAAATGATGAATATAAAAATGAATTAATTGATTCGTTTCAAGCAATTTATATTTATAGGAAATGGATTAAATTTAAATCATTTGTATTACAAAATTATTATAGAAAGAAGTTATTACAAAATAAATTTATTGTTATAACAAAGAAATTATTGTTTAATGACATTGTTTTAAGATTAAAAAGAAATTTTTATCAATTTAAACTTGAACAATTTTCTAAAAATTTATTGTTAAATCAAAGAAAGCAAATTTTAATTCATTTTAAAATATGTTTAACTTATTATAACAAATGGAAATTTATGCAAAAATTAAATCGTTTAGCAAAAAAAGTTTTATTGGATTCATATTCGAAAATAAAACTTCCTTTACGTAAAATTATAAATGTAAATACGAAATTTTATGAATATTATTTGTTATTTAATTTCTTTACGAAATGGAAAACAAAATTATTAATACAAAACATTCCAATTGATTTTTTAATTGAAGTAAATGTTAAATATGAAAATCCAAATTTCGATTTTGTTAATCAACAAAATATTTCACATTTATTGCATTATAATAAAATTGATAATACAAAAATAGAATTAAAAGCTAAAAAAGCTTCGCAAAATATAAAATATAATTTGAAATATATTAATATTCCAATAAAAGTTTTTAATTTCCAAAGAAATATTCCATTAAAAGAAAATGTTCCAAAAATTTATATTGATTTCAAATTTAATGATTTGGTATCAAATCAAACTAAAACATTATCATATTTCAAAACGAATAAAAATATGTTTAATAATATTGATATTCATTATGAATATAATTTTGATTTAAATTCGATTGTTTTGGATAATTATAATGTGCATTTTAACCAAATATGTAAACATCAAATTTCATATCTTAAACAATTACAAAACATAAAATTAAGAAAATATTCACAAAAATTAATTTTCAATTTTGTATCAAAAAGATATAATTCTCATAATATGAATTTAACTAAACACAAAATATTTCAATTTAATGATTTGTTCAAATTAAATTTCTCATTAAAATATCAAATTCCAAAAACAAAACAATTTAATTTTGCATTTTTCGATAAAGATTATTATATTAATATATACATTGATAAATTACCAAAAGAAAAATCCTTAAAATTTAATTTTATAAACATTAATTCATTGGTATCAATTTTAAATTATCAAAGAATTCATTTTAAGAAAGAAAAACTTAAAGATATCAAATTAAATATTATGTTAAATGTTAACAAATCTTTTGATACACTTCAACATAATTCTTCGATTAAATATTTCTCTAAAATCAAGCCGAATGTTGATAAGTATTTCGATTCAGCACAAAATGTGATCAATTTGTCGATTTGTTTACCGCATATTTTCCTGATAAGTTATCTCCTTAATTATCAATGTGACTTTAAACATGAAAAATATTTACATCAAAGCAAATTAGTTAAACATAAAAATATTTTAAAGTTAGCATTTTTACCATTTCAAATAACAAAATATTTAAATATTATTAAACGCCAAAACATTCCAAATCCATTAATTGATAATGTTTCGTATCAACAAAAGTTTTCATATTTAAATTTATCAATTTCACCAATATATTTATATAATACCAAAGTACAGATTCCAATGTTATCTAATCCAATACAGCATAAGCATTTTAATGATAAATTAACTTTTGATATTCCAATTATAACACAAAACGAAACAATTTCTTCATTTGTTATGTATCCAAAGCAAAATGTATATAAAAACATTTGTTTTGATAAATTTATCATGAAACCAAAATTATTAATTCCAAGAAATAGTATTTCTTCAATGTTAAATTATAATAAAGTTATTAAAGTGACAGAAAAGTTACCAAAAATTTCATATAAATTAAATTTCATTTTAGATTTAGATAGTTATTTAACAAAAATAACAAAATTTTTATATGAAATTAAGTTAAATGATCATAATTTTGCAAATAAAATGATAATTCCAAATTATAAACTGAATATTAATTATAAATTTACTATAATTGGAAATGTATTTAACTTTATCACATTTCATAATTTAACTAAAGAATATTATGATAAAAATATGAAAACATTAAGTAAAACATCAAATTATATATCATTAACTTTTGATAAATTGATAATAAAAAGGTTTTTCACTATTATTAAACCAATATTTTATTATACAAATACTTATAATAAGTTTTTGCTAAATGATTATATTTCTGAAATTAATATTAAAGGAAAACAGAACAATTATCAAATAACTTTAGGAAAATATTATGAAATTTCTCCAATTTTTAATTTTTATAAGGAATTTAATAAAAACATTTTAGACAAATATTCTTATATCAATTTTAACACTGAAATAAACATCGATAATTCCATCATTAATAAGAACTTAAATAAATCTTTGATATTTAATTTTGCAAAAGATTTTAATAAGGATTTGCTAAGTGAATATGTCTCAAGAGTTACCTTTAAAGATAAAACGATTGAAACTTCACTAATTGTTAGAAATATTTTCATTTATCCAATTTATTATTTTGTAAAAGATATATATAAAAATATATTTGATGTATCTGAAGTTAATATTAAATATAAAGATTTTGATTATTCATTTGTTGATCATTTTGATATTTCTCATTTGTTTAATTTTGAAAATCATTTTAATGAAAATATTATGGAAAGAAACATTGAAGATATTGCAATTAAAGAGTATAAAATTGATTATTTAAATATATCAAACTACAAATGCATTGTATCTTTTTTGCATAATATTACAAATGAATTTCATATCAAAGATGTATTCAATGAATATTTAACTAATATATCAAATATAAAACTACAAATAGATTACGCAGATATTATAAATAGTGTTTTTGATATTTCTTCTTTGTTGATGAGTGAATTTAACAATGATATTACTGATAAATATATTTCAAATATCACTATTAAAGAACCAATAATTAATTACTTGAGCATTATAAAAAATAATTTGATTTCTTTCATATATAATTATGAAAAACTATCTAGACCAATTGTTATAAATGAAATCAATTTAAATAGTGTTATCAATGAATACATAAAGTTTGATAAATTCATTGATGTTTCAGCGTTATTAAATCATTTTTATATATTTCAACAAAACTACCTCAACAAATATTGCAATAATATAAACATCAAAGATATGAACATTGATTTTAATTTTATATACAAATATTATTCCATTTCAGCACTACTCCGTTACGAAAACGAATTTAATAATAAGCTTTTAAATGAATATACTGCAAATGTTACGATTCACACACCAAAAATTAAATATTTAAATGTAATTAATAATAATTATAATATTTCTCTCTTAATTAACTTCAAAAATAGTTTTAATGAAAACCTTCTGAATGAATATACAGCAAATGTTACTATTTGCACACCGAAAATTAAATTTTTGAAAGTTATTGATGGATATTATGATGTTTCTTCTTTGTATAATTTTGTATTTGATTTTAATGATGATCTTTTAAGCGAATATATTAAAAACATTAAAGTTAATGAACTAAATACTAATTACTTAGTTTTTGCTAATGAAAGCATTAATGTTTATTATCTTCTTTGTTTTGCAAAATTGTTTATTAAAGATTTTATTAATGCATTTTCTTTAAACACAAAAATTACGAATGTAAACATTGATTATTTAAATAATATTATAAATAAAAGTTTTAATGTTTCTCCAATATTCAATTTTATCAGTGAATTCAACAATGATATTATTGATAAAAATTCAAATATCATTATTAAAGAACCAAGAATTAATTATTTAAACATTATAAATAATAATTCGATTTCTTTTTTGTATAATTATGAAAAACTATCTAAACCAAATGTTGTATATGAAATTAATTTAAATAATATTATCAATGATTACATCAAACTTGATAAATTTATTTATGATATCAATATTTCTTCGTTATATCAATATGAAAATGACATTTGTAAAAATCTCCTGAATGAATATCCATCAAATATATCCATTCAACTACCGAAAATCAATTTTTCTGATTTTATAAATTATAAATATATTTCTTTTATATTTAATTTTGAATTTGAATTCAACAAAGATTTACTGAGTGAATATATATCATATATTAATATTAAAGAACTAATGATTTATAATTCGTATCCAATACAAAAATTTTATTCACTTTCTTTATATAATATTACAAATAAATTCATAATTAGTAATATATTGCAGAATAATTTAACGAATATAACTACTCAAAAATATGTTTTCACTTATTCAAATCTTCTAAATAAAATATTTAGTATTTCATCAATTAATAATTTTGTTGTAGGATTTCATAAAGATATTCTTAATAAATATTCGTCAAAAACAAATAAAACAAATTTAACATTTAATTCTATTGAACTTATCAATAATATTTCATTTATATCTAATTATAAAATTCATGTGTTTAACAAAAATATTCTCTGTGAATATAAGTACAAAGAACTAAAACTTAATTATTTAAACAATATTCTTAATATTTCATATCTCTATAATTTTGTAAATGGATTTGATAACGATATTTTAAGTAAATATTTTTCTGATTTAATAATTAGAGCTCCGAAATTTGATTATTCACATCTGACAATTAAAAACAGCTTATCATTTATTTCCTATTATTATTGTATTAAAGAATTTAATAATATAAATAATTATGTAACAAATGTTAAATACCAAAATGCAATGCTCAATTTAGATCTTATTCATAATTATAATATTTCATTTATGTTTAATTTTAAAAAAGATTTTAATATAAATTTTGTTCTCAATGAATATAGCAAAAATATTAAAATTAAAAACTTAAAATTTGATTTTTTAGATTTTGTAAAAGAAAACATTACAATTTCTTCAATTATTAATATCAAAAAGGAATTTAATACAGATATAATCAGTAAATACACATCCGACATAAATATGAATAAATTTGAATTACAAATCTTTAATATCCCAATTCCCAATTTTATAAATATATTCAAAAAAGAATTACAAAACAGCAAATTATTTAAATACGAAGAATTTCATTATATTAACGCACAAAGTAATTTCGGTTTGCCTTTTAATGGATTTCCTTCTCTAATAATAATGAGAAACTTCACAATTCCAAAGCACCAATTTCATATGTTAAATAATTTTGATGAATTTCATGTTTCGAAAATGTTTAATGTTAAATATTTTCACAATTTCGTTATAAATAATATGTTTAATGCGCACAAATATTTATTTAATTATATTTATATCAAGAAAATGTTAACAAAATTTGATATCGAAAGTTTTCGTTATTCATTTTTACCTACAAATTTGAAATTAGATGTTTACAAATCAGTTGAATTCTTAAATATATTTTCAATTTCTATTAAAAAGAATTTTGAAGAAAGATTTATAAATGTAAAATATCAAAAATCATTTGAAATAAAATCGTTAGGAAGAAATAATGTAAATTCGTTGCGTAATTTTATTAAAGCACCAAAAATAAGTTCAACTTTTGTTAAATATAATAAAATGTTATTCTCACTGGATGCCAACATAATAGAAGTTTATAATCACCAGAAATTTTTATATAATTTTTCACGTAAACAAATTCCAACACAAAACATTTATGGTAAACTTTCATTACAAAACATTGTTCATTTAGATTGTAAGCAATTAATTAAATGTAAATCATTTGGTTATTATTCAAAACAACAAATTCCAATACAAAATATTAATGATCAATTTCGTTATCACATTTCATTCAATACATTTCCAACAAATTTCAAGTATTTAACTTCTTTTTTATATTTGTTTTCTCATAAACAAACACAAAAGCAAAACATTGATGATGAACTTTCATTACAAAACATTGTTCATTTAGATTGTAAGCAATTAGTTAAATGTAAATCATTTGATTATTATTCAAAACAACAAATTCCAACACAAAACATTAATGATCAATTTCGTTATCACATTTCATTTAATACATTTCCAACAAATTTCAAGTATTTAACTTCTTTTTTATATTCATTTTCTCATAAACAAATTCCAAAAAGAGAAATAATTCTCTCTCCAAATATAACACATATAAACCTCAACAAATTAGTACAACATAAAATGTTAATAAAATATTTCCAATTATCACATAAAACGCAATCGTTACCAAATATTTCACTGAAAACTGAATTTAATTTACATAATTTGCTATAAAACGTTATATCAAAACAATTTTTAACGAATCAAATTATAATTCGCAAAAACATAGAACCAAAACATGTTACATATAATTATATATTTTCATTTGATTCATTTGTTTCGAGTATTTTTTCATTACAAAACTTAAAATCATTTGAACCATTCACAATAAATTATGGAAAATTGTTGAAAAATGAATTTTCGGATTTGTTTGATAATTCATTAAAAATGTGTGTGAAAAAATCAATAAAAGACTCTAATTTAATAGAAGCAATTGATTTTACTTCAGAGTTTGAAAATGAATTGGATAAAAGAACTGATGAAACAGTAAATAATGCAATTAGAAGTGAATTAAATTTCGATGAAGAAATCGAAGAAATCGGTCAAATATTGGACGAGTCTTTGTATAAGACATTGAGGAACACTTAACAAAAAAGGATTAATTAATGTTTAATAATAAAAATTGTTTGTATTTTTTAATTTATTTAGAAATGCATTTTGTAAAATCTATTTAGCTAAATGGAAATTATCTCGGAAATATTTTGTGAAACCATTAATCATGTTGGATTTTCCAGAGTGGTTCTATATCTTGGAAAGTTATATTCAGCATATTTAAGTTTATTTGAGATAAAATATTTTTCAGGAATAACTAAATCAGATATACTCACTAAAATGCAAATGGTTTGGCCTGTTTGTATAATTGTTTCTAAGTTGTTTTATTCACTCCATTTATTTAGTTAACTAAATATTGCATTATTAAATAAGTGAATAACTTATACAGATGAGTGTTTTGATATACTTAAATTTTTGAATTGTTATCAAATTTCTTATATATGCAATTTTTTTCAGATCAAGCACATCTATTTAATAGATTATCCAAAAAGAAACTTATCTATATCAAAAAAAAACTTATCAATACAACTCAGATGTCATGTTATGGTTGATTTTATGAAGATTTACGACCTCTAAAAAAAATGTTAAAAAAATAAATTAAAAAAGATAAAAATATACATTAAAAACATTCGGTTCGCAGTGGGTCGTTATTCGATAATTTTCAAAATGGGCATCGTCAAGCCGGCTACAAAAGCAACATCTGGATCCAATAACATCTTTGATTTGAGGGTTTTACTTTGGCATTAATTGAGGCATTATAAACTATTGAAAATCAAAAATAAACCAAACAAAAAACAGTTATATTACAGTTTTTTGGGGATGTGGCTTTGATCGTTTTCTTCTCAATTCTTTCCATTGAAAGAGAGTTCAAGACCAAAAAATGACAAACGATCGGACTGAAATCCATTCAAAAAGCTACCACAACAAATGGAAGACAACGGTGGGATTAGACCTTTAAAACTCATTTTAGTTGGATCTGCTGGTGTTGGAAAGACATCGTTGATGAACGCGCTATTTGAGCAGTCTTTTGAACAAGATATGCAAACAACAGTTGCACCTGCTTTCTGCGAAAAATCAATTCAAATTTCTGATGGTTCCAAAGTAACATTACACATCTGGGATACTGCAGGCCAAGAAAAGTTTCAATCAATTTGTGAAACATATTATAGAGACGCAGATGTTGCTTTTGTATGTTTCGATTATGAAAATATGAATCATGAAACCATAGCAAAATGGGTTTCTCGCGTCAGGGCTCAATCTCCAGACTGTTTGATTTTCTTGGTTCTTACAAAAGAGGATCTTACTCCATCTGATCAATATCCAAACATCCTAGAAGATTCAGAAGGCTACGTAAATGAATTCAAAGCAGAAGCATTTCACATGACATCATCATCAACTCAAAATGGTGTTAAAGCTTTATTCTGCTCTGCTGCAGAATGTGTTCATAAAATCTGCGAAAAACAAATACCAACAAGCGTCGTAATCAAAGAAACCAAAACTACTGAGAAGAAGCCTTGTAAATGCTAGGTTTGGTTTGTCAACACGCAAATCAACAAATAAGATTTTTCTTTCTGGGTAAGTGCATACTCACGCTATGATAAATCACTTTCATTATTACGTTTTGTTTTGTTTTAAATCTTTTTTCTGGAATTTTTTTTTTGATTGAATCATTGTTCTACAATTAATATTTTAATACCCCTTTATCTTTGTTGACCAACACTTATATACAAGAATCAGTTCAAAATGAATCAATCGTTAGCAAATGTTTTTTTTTGGTAATCAATCATACAAAAATAACATTACCAAACTTTAAAAAGTTTTATTTATACAATAAAAATGAATTCTAATTAGAAGAAAATTCATGATCATATGTATGTACTAATTTAAATGTATATATTATTTAAATATCATTACAAATTTCGTGTACACGTAAAACTAAGCTATCAATTTCTTTCAAAATATTTTCTGGGGATTGGTCAGGTTCATTGTGATTGAGTTCAACTCCTTCATGTGATTTTTCTTCATTAATAATTGGGTAATTATAATTGATATTTTCCCATTTTTTTGAAAACTTTGATGCAAAAGAATCCATGTTCATCATGTTTCCATTCATTGAAATATTTTCATTGTGGTAAATTTTGGATTCATTTTTTCTTCTGTTTCTTTTTCCAGAACTCATAAAAATAAACGTACGTTAACATAACCGTTTTGATTTTGTTGCCGATAACAACGGTTTGGTCGATCCTTTCATCCATGTCAGGTACAGAGAAGGCTGTTGCCCAAAAGACAAAGAAGGGTTCAAGCGGTAAACGCGCTAAGTTTGTTCGCGAAGTTATCCACGAACTTGCAGGATGGTCACCATACGAACGTCGTGCTATGGATCTCATCAAACTTGAAAAGAGGAAATCAGCTCGCACATTCCTCAAGAAGCGTCTTGGCACTCACAAGCGTGCAATGCATAAGTTGGTTTATCTTGAAAACATTATCCAAGAAGAGAACATGCAACACCATCATTAAATATCTTTAAAATATTATAATGTTTCAATTATGTCTTGTTTTACTTGTGTGCTTTGCTTAAAAAAATACTTATATTTTTTCATTGAAGACCAATTGATCTGATTTTCATATAAAAATGTTGTGTTTGATCTCAATAGTGAACACATACAGCAAGCGATATACAGTTACTTATCCAAATATATATTTTTAAGATAATTTTCATCTAAATTTCAAAATATTAAAAACAAAAGTAAGAACAAATATTAGTTCGACAATTATCAGATGTTTAGTTTATTTTCTTTGAGAATGTGGTTTGAACTTGAATATCTTGGTATTGAATAATTGCCCAAATCATGATAAGGATCAAGAATATGATTAAGATTAAGCAGTTCCAAACTGGCTTAGTGAAAGGATTTGTGACTCCAATGCTACCAAGCTGTGGATAATTTTCGGTAATAAAAATATAATCAGTGGAAGGAGTTGCTTGTACCTTTGCCTGAACATCAGTAATTGTTAGGTTTGTTGTGTAATTTGTTGCTGACCTCGAGAGAAGAGTTATTATAGATTGATTTTTATAAACATAAAAATCAGTAGCTGTTCCAAGTACTGTTGTAATTTGTTCATGAGTTCTGATAGGTGTTTGAGTTGTCATCACAACAACATTTACAGACTTAGGAATTGAAGAAATTAATGTGTCTAAAGGTTGACTTGTATTAACAGCGACACCTGTTGGCAACTTAACTAAAAGCACAGGAGGTTGGTTTGGGTAAATAACATAGGAAATGAAGGAGAGAAGCCAAAGCATTGCTAAGAAAGTACTGAATTATTGTCAGTTTTCAAAAGTTGACCAAATGATGATAGAAAACGGTTCCCATAATTCAAAAGTGACAATAATCTATTGTTTCCAATTAACGTTTCCCGAACCTCCAATAAATTTTTGAGTTAGTTTTGTGTTAAGTTTTTCTGATCTAACCAAAAAAAAGTGAACTTTCAAGCAGTTTTCTCTAAACATTTATAAATTATATATTTTTACTTAACAATATAATTCATTGTTCACTTGATCTTCGATGATGTCTTCTTCTTTTTGGAAGCAATTCAAATGCCGCAACGAAATATTTCACGAACACGTCATTCACAGGTTCGAATCCATTCGTCAAAAAGAAACCACCCAAAAAAATCTTGAAGACTTTTCCATTCGGAAAACCAAATTTTTTCACAGTTTCATTCAACGCCACATTTTTACAATGCCTTTCGACCTCTAACATATCTGTAACTTTTCTCATTCTTTGATATATATAATACGAAACAGCAAACTTCAAGAAGTTCGCTCCAATCATTTTACTTTTCTGCGAAAGTGGCGATTTTTCGACGAACACATTTTTATATGTCGGCTTTAAAGATTCGCAATATTTTAATGCATATGAAGGTACATTATCACCAATTTCTTCAACAATTAATTTGTTTTGAACACCAACTTTAAGCGTTTCAATTGCTTTTGATATTTGTGGATTTGTTTCGAAATATTTTTGATCAATCGCAAATAAACATTGATGCCAAAACTCATTAACTTTATCATATCCGCCAGCTTTAAAGTTTAGAAATGCAAGCGCTTCGAAACAATCGGATGGAACTTTTCGTTCATCAATTGGTCCGATAATTGAATTATTAAAATTAAAATGTTCGGCAATTGCCAAAAATAAATCATTAGAAACGGCCCAATTATAACGTTGATTAATGTATTGCAAATCATGTTGATACAATGCTTTGATAATATCAGTACATATGCATAAGCCAAGAACTGTATCGCCGCATTTTTCCATACTATCATGATAATGTGTAAAAGAAGGGATATAAGAAACAGTAAAACATTCTATGAAATCCGGGAAATAAACATCTTCAAAGTTAAAGCTTTTAAATAATAAAGTAAGTGAACTTATGCTGGATAAAAAATATCTGAAATATGATATGAATCGAATCATCGAAATTGAACAGTATTGAATTTGTGGGAATATTGAATTTTCTGAGAATAAACCGTCGAAATCACTATGAAATTTTTGAATGGTTTCGCCCAGAAATTGGAATCCTTCTTGTGGAAGGTTATGCTGTACTTCTTTCAACTGATAAAGGAGATGAAGGTTTTCAAAAAAAAGAGTTGATTCAGGAGTAACTTTGTTGGCAAGAATTGAGTTGGGATTTTTTGGCATGTCATATATTTCTAACGGATTTATGGATAAAGATTTAACTGCTGAAACATAAGATTCTAAAAATTCTGTTTCTTTAAGTGAATCATCAGAATTTAAATTTCCACTTGATGGAACAATAAAAATTTCTTTAGATTCAAATGATACACCCATTGCTTCCATGATTTGAGTTGTTATTTTTCCAAGTTTTCGCTTTTGCATCCAAGTTAGTGTAATTTCTTCAGCTTGCCCAATATTAAATCTACCCCATGATAAGTTATCATAAGATCTTTGTGGATTGCGAAGCAAAGGAAGTGGACTTAAAATGAATCCAAATTTTTCATCATCAAGAAAAAGTTCATATTGGAAGCTTTTCTTCATATGGTTGACCAATGTCAAAAGCATTCAATATTATTGGCATAAAAAAATTATCACAATTCTCACATAAATCAAACAATTTTTGAGAGAAAATATGTGAAAAACAAACATGAAGAAATATCAAGCAATATCAACGTGTCAATGCCTTTATGGTTGTATTTTACATATTTTTAATCTTGCAATATGTTTTCTTGATTTAAATCTGATCAAAAAATTAAACTCTTTTTTGATTTGTTTAATTCTTTAAGCCACAAAACCATTTAAACGTTTGGTTTCATTTGAAGTTTTCTGCGTTCAATTTTTGTGATGTTTACGTTTGATGTGAACTGACGTTTCGTAGCGGCACATTCACACAGCAAAAAAACAGATGTTTGATGAACTTTATTCAACTAAATCTTTGGCTCAGAGAGAACTCTGATGCGGTCAGAAGTAAGTGGGAAGTTAACTGGAATCCATTCATTTAATCCACGATCACGTCTTGCAGCTCTTATTGCCTCATAGATAGCAAATCCTACGGACTGCGCCAGGATGAGAGGAGGCTCTCCTATAGCCTTTGACGAGTACACTCCAGTCGGGTTCCTTGATCCAGGTAATAAGTGAGCGTTAAACTCACCTGGCAAGTCATTGAATCCAGGTATCTTATAGTATCCAGGGCCATTTGTATGTAACACGCCAGGCTTCAACCATTTGTTATCTTTTCCATCACCACGAGTAATCTCTTCCATAGTCAACAATCCATAACCCTGAATGAAAGCACCTTCTATTTGACCTATATCAATCGCCTTATTAATACTTTCACCTACATCAAATACCAAATCAGATCTTAATACCACATGATCACCAGTCAAAGTATCAATTTCCACAACAGAAGCAGCAGCTCCATAAACGAAGTAAGCAAATGGGTTACCAGTACCCTTATCCCAATCGAAGTAAACTCCAGGAGTTGAATAGAATCCATGAGCGCAAATGTCAACTCTATCCAAGTAAGCAGCTTGGCATGCTTGAGCGAATGTTCTATCCGGGGTTCTATACTTATTTAATTTCGAGTTAATAATTTGACACGCGTTGTAAACCGCCCAACCGTTTATATCGGTTCCTGTTGATGCGGCGGTTGGTGATGTGTTTGCCACTTTTGCAGTTGATGTCTCATCAATCCTCACGTACTGTATTGGGATGTTTAACGCCTTCGCAGCAACGGCGGCAACTTTAGTGTGTAAGCCTTGACCCATTTCAACGCCGGCATGAGAGATCAGAACGGTACCATCTTTATAAACTTGTACTAACGCACCTCCTTGATTCAAAGTACCGAAAGTGAATGAAATACCATACTTAAGCGGGTTAATTGATATTCCTCTCTTCTTATACTTATTGTTTCGATTGAATTCTTCGACTTCTTTCTTTAACTTCCAGTAATCAGTTGCCTTGATAATATAATCCCAAGCTTTCCTATTATTACATCCGATTAACTTAGTGCCATATGGACATTGATCACCTTCTTTATACAAGTTCAATTGTCGGATTTCTTCTGGTTGCTTATGTAAGTAATCTGCAATATGTTGAATGATGGCTTCCATAGCAAACACGCCTTGAGGTGCACCGAATCCTCTAAATGCGGTATTCGACATTTGATTTAACTTACACATAATTGACTCTGCTTTGTAGACTGGTATATTATAAGATGAATCTAAATGTAATATAGCTCGATCACATACAGCAGGTGAGATATCAAATGACCAACCACAATCACTATAAAC
The DNA here is from genome assembly GCF_020186115.1 of Histomonas meleagridis. NCBI lineage: Eukaryota > Parabasalia > Tritrichomonadida > Dientamoebidae > Histomonas > Histomonas meleagridis. Next base: position 146,064 of record NW_027150756.1, read on the forward strand.
TTTAGCATCTAAAGCTAATAATTTTCCATTGTCATCGAATCCGATCTTATACTTAGTCTTCATAGGATGTCGTCCTCCTGCTATTAACATATCGATTTCTCTATCTAATTGCATTCGAACTGGTCGATTAACTTTTCGTGCTGCTACTGCACAAGCATTTGTATATACTGTCGAACGAGTTTCTTTACCACCAAATGCACCTCCTAATCGATTAGTTTTAACATCGATGTTATGTAATGGTAAGTTACACACTCTATGAATTTCTTCTTGTGTGAAACTTACGTTTTGAGTTGAAGCAGTAACTATTAATTTATCATCTTCAGAAGGTTCTACTATACAATTATTAAGTTCTAATTGGAAATGTAATTGACCTCCAACATTAGTTTCACCTTCTAATACATGAGGACAATTCTTAAATACTTCATCTGGGTTACCATTTTGACAAATATGATGCATAGGTAAGAATGACTTCTCTTCAATAGCTTGTTCTAAGTTAAGTATTGCTGGTAATTCTTTATATTCTATCTCTGCTAATTTCGCTGCTCTCCAAGCAGTTTCATTATCTTTAGCTAATACTAAAGCTATTGGATGACCTACAAATTGTACTTCATCTTCTGGGAATACTGGTTCATCTTTAATTACATCTCCTACTAAATTAATACCTTCGATATCTTTATATGTAACTACATCTACTACACCTGGTACTTGTAAACATTTGGAATAATCTGCTTTGATTATCTTCGCATGTGCTTTTGTAGATAATACAAAGCCGCCATATAATCCTTTATAAGGTGTAGGCATATCAAGTGTAAACAATGCTTCGCCTGTAGTTTGTTGACGTGCAGCTCTATGATGTACTGGATTACCTATAGTATCTTTTCTAGTAACTTCAAAGTCACCATGTTTAATATGTGCAATTGGTCCAAACTTACTTATCGGATGTGGAATAATATCAGAAGCTGATGGATCATAAGGTCGATTTCTTTCTTTTTCAACTTGATGATAAAATCTAAATAAGAATGACTTAGATAATTCCCTTCTAAATGGTATATGTCCACCTGGTGCTTGTTCTGCTAATGGTAAATCCTTTTCAATTAATGGATAAGCATCTTGAATTGTCTTTAATGTGAACTCTTTACCTATCATATACTTCTCAACACTTTTAGCATTTTGTGGATATGCTGCCATACCTGAATAAGCAATTTTGAAGTCTTCAATGATATTTGTAACTTCATTAATACGACATTTAATACATGCTGATACTATACAAATGTCATCTTCTCTTCGATGTGCTTGTTTATAGACAAAGATATGTTCGTTTGGTTTCATTAATGGAATTTCTACTTCTGTAATTACATCTGTTGGTTTAAGTTTCGTAGTTCTATAAGATGTAAAGAAGTTATCCATTGACATCTTAAACTTTTCACCTGTTTCTGCATTAATGACTGTTAATATACTATCAGATGCTAATAAGAAATTGGACATATCTGTAACTGCACCTGCTGCTGCTATGTTACCGACTACACATGCCGTGTTACGGATTTGTGTTGATGAAAAGACTGAAAGTCGTTGTCGAAGTTCACGTAATAATCTTCGTTCATGTTCTTTAAGTTTTGGCATTTTAGAATCACAGAAATCTAAGATATCTTGTAATGATGTAGATGCACCAAATATTAATTTGTTATCTTTGATATCAATATGATATAATTCTTGAACTTTATGCGTCGAGATATAAGCTGGTAATGTTGCGCCTTTATATTTTAAGTCAATTCCAACTTCTGATGAGCCAACAACTAATGTGGACTTTGGATGTTGTTTCTTGAGTTCGATAAGTTGTTCTAATGTAGTTGGAACATAAAAGTGAACTCCCTTGTACGATACGTCAGCGGGATCAACATCAACTGGTGGAGGTGATGGCTCTCGATGTGGCATAGTTTTATATGGTGTGCTATCTTTGATTTCATTGTCACTGACTTTACCATCGGATGAAAATTCACGTAACGCATCATGGATTGAACGATATCCAGTACATCGACATAAATTACCATCAAATTGGGATTCGATTTGATGTAGTGTGGGCTTTGGATGCGCTAAGAGTAATGCATATGAGTTCATTATGAAACCTGGTGTGCAATATCCACATTGTGTTGCATGATGTGCAACATATGACTGTTGAATTGGATGTAAACCTTTGCGTGTGGAGCCTAAAGCTTCAACCGTGGTGATGGATTGACCATGGCATTGGCCAACTGGCATTAAACATGAATTAATTGGACGATGTTTTATCTTTTTGGTAATGGGATCATACTGTGAAACTACGACGGTGCAGGCGCCACAGCCGCCTTCGCCACATACATATTTCGTTCCGCGAAGATCAACGCCATCAGATCGGAGATAATGTGTAAGGGATTGGGTGGGATTGAATTGGCCCTCTTCAAGCACAACTTTCTCGCCATTAAGAATAAACTCAATTGAGTGCTTGAATGATTTGGAGGATCGAGATATGCCCTGGATGGAACGGAGCATGTTTTGAAATCACTGACGATAGACATCGTTTTATTGGAATTAGAGTTTTCAAGGAAAGATAGAATTGATATACTAAAAATACATAACTTTTAAATAAACATATGAGATATAAAACAGATTGTTTTTGAGAATATGATGAAAAAATTATTTGATAAGAAGATATTCATATTTTATATAACAACCACGGAGCATTCAATCGATATCGTTCAATATTAAATTTTGAATCAAACCATGGTTGTAAAAAAGTCAACGAAACAAAAAATAATTGTGTGAAATTCATTCAACAGTCTGGTTTTTGATAGATTTACCATAATTTGTAAAGCTAAATTTTCTATCGTAGTGTTAGTTCATAAACCATACAAAAGTTCTGAGTCTCAAGTCAGAAATTGAACGTTTTTTTATCTATTTTCGATTCTTTCTAAATTACATTTATGTTTGAATTGCTTCTTGGATATTATAAAACGATAAAAAAATCCTTCCTGAATTGATACTAAAAAGTATTTAATTCATCAATTATAAGCTTTTCTTGTGCTGCCGTCTTTTTTCTTGCATGTGCTGCGGTTATTAATCACGTAGATGAGAAAATCTTTAAAAAAATTCCATTTTCTGATGAAACATTAATTTTTATGTCATATATTGATATTGCACAAAATATTGCTACTAATATGAATGATTTAGGTGAACTAAGTGACTCATTCTCAGATATCTTGCTTTTTTTTATTAAATAATGAACAAATATGGTCAATAACTGATATTAATTGTGCCAAACCAAATACAAATTTAGATTCCAATTTGGAGCCACATAGCATTAATCACAGTATTGAAGATTCACTTGAAAAAGTTTATATCTTTATTCGACATATTCATATACAAGATAATATTACACCTATTCCTGTTCGGCTAAACTTGTTGATGTAATTAAAGACATTGTATAAAATTAGAAACAAAAAGAAGGGTATCCACAAAATTACAAATTTCCACAACAAATTTTAAGAATACCATGAACAAAAACTTCGTAAAGTTCATGTTGATTATAAAAATAATATGGGAATTAAAGATGAAATTCGAATTTTAATTGTAGGACGAACAGGAAAAACAACATTTCTTAATAGCATAGTAATTATTAATATGGTTTTAAATGGGAAGATGATTTTGGATTCAAAATAGTTACAAGTGATGATGGAGGTGGAGAAAACAATGGTAATCATGCTATTAGTCAAACAAATTATATAACAGCTTATACATTTCCATATCATCCAGATTTTCCTGTTCCGTATACAGTTACAGTCATTGATTCTCTGGGATTTGGTGATACAAAAGGAATTCAAAAAGAACTTGTTGAACATTTGGAACATTTTTTCAAAAATACGAATGAATGTGGTGTATATTCAATTAATGCAGTTGCATTTGTTGTTCAATCGTCTTCGCCACGTCTTGATCCTGGTCAATATATTTTTGATTCCATTATGAAATTGTTTGGGAAAGACATTGCAAATAATATTATCATCATAGCAACGTTTGCTGATGCAGGAATGAACCACAAGTTTTACATGCGATTAAAGAAGCAAAAATCCCAGTTAATCATGTAAGCAAATTTAATAATTCAGCACTTTTTGGAAATACATCAAGTTCAGATAATATTGACAAATTGTTTTGGGAAATTGGAGAAAGTGGTTATAAAAATATATTTGAAAGTATAATTAAAATGGAACCAAAACGTTTAACATTAACTCAACAAGTCCTATCTGAAAGAAAGAAACTTTATGCTTCAATTGATGGACTTTCACAACAAATTCGAATAGGAATTGAAAATATGAACGAAATAGAACAAGCTGTCACAATGTGAAAGGGAAATCAAATAAAAACTTTGAAGTCAAGGTTAAAGTATTAAAGTCGAAAAAGATCAATCTTGAACCTGGTGAAGCACACATGTCATTATCCTCACTATATCCCATTAGATAAAGATAAAATGTCTTGTGAGGCCATGAGAGATACATTATAATATGCCATATCGATGGATACATATGAAGTTGAAGAGAAAAGAACCTTAAATGAGCTGAAAGAAAAATATGGCGATGCAACAAATAAAAAACAAAAACAGACACAAATGTTACACAATGCTGTAATAGAATATCAAAAAATTTGGCAATTAACAACTAGTCAAGTGATCCAATGTAAGAGATGTGTTGACCAACTTGAAATTATTGCTTTAAAGTCTATTACATTATCTGAAATTGATTATATCAAACTTCAAATGAAGGGAGAAAAACAAAATGCTTTTTCTGGATGGGAAATGAGAGTTACATGGCTGAATGAACTACTTGAGCAAGAAAGTAATAAGTAAATAATTTTTAAATTTATAAAGATGTAAATACAATCACAAAATTTAAATTTTCTTGTTTGACATTGAACATGAACATGCATATGGAATAAACATAAATAATGTTTGAGACATAAATTATTTATGGAAGACATATTTGATAAATTTAAAATTTTCTTACATCGAGATGTAAAACCAATTTGAATTTTGAAATTTAGTAATATAAAATTGGATATAAAATTTTAATTATACTCTTTTGTATGTCGAACAAAGATAAACTTTTCAAGTGAATTTTCACAATTATTATCCAAATTCTTACGAAATACTTTTTAAATAATTTGAAGTCACAAACACAGTTTTTATTCATATAAATTCTTTCTTTTTTTCGCCTTAGTTCTTTTCTGCACCTTCATTCCGTTATCGTCTAAGAAGGGTTCCATTTCTCCACTTCGATCGTTTCTATTTGCGCAACATTTCTTTGTTCTGCAGCAAACTTTTTTCGTCAGCAAAACAATGATCGCCAAAGTCAAACTCATTCCGAAGAACATCATTAAAGGCGAAGGATTTTGCAATAACTTTTCGAGTGTAATACTTCTTTTCACATATTCAAACTGAAGTATTTCCTCATCCAAAGCATCATTCGTGTTATTATTATATGACAATTTAAAGTTAACAAGTCCGACATTTCCGCGCGGTGATATACATTCGATGTGTGTATCATTACGTGATACTGACTTAGTTACACTCGCGCCAAAGATACAATATAATGGAACAAGCGGAGAAATCGATTCTTGAACACGAACATAAATATGAGTTCCGCCATTGCAACTGCCGCGAGTTGGCGATATCGATAACGCAATTGGATATTTCATTTGCTTTTTATCTTCGCTTTTGTTTTGTTGTTGTTTTATGTGTTCTTTTGGTTTATTACTTTTGATTGTTTCTGTTGGAGTAACTTTAATTTCTTCTGTTTGCTCATTTTCATTTTCGTTTTCGTTTTGATCGATGATTTCTTCTTTGGTATAAAATTCGTTTGCAATTTCTTCTGTTGGTTTGCTGTTTTTATGTTTTTTGATGTTAACTTCAGTTGTATTAGTGTCGCTTTGCGTTTTATTGTTTTTGTTGTTACGGAATTCACTTTCTTTATGTTTATTCGTTTCGGTTTTGTTTTGGATGTTGTCATCGTTGTGGCCATATAACAATGTGTAATTGCCAGAACTAAGGCGCTTAAGAATTCGCAAAGAGCGGCGATGTATTTTGCTGGCAAAATCATTTGAGTCGCCAATAATTTTGTGTCTGATATTTTTATTGGAACTTTTTTGTTTCATGTAATGTAACTTTGAATCTTCATCATTATCCATGTCGAAGAAATCATGATGTTTATTAATGGGATTATCATCAATAATTGGATTTCCATCATCATGTAAAATTTTGTACTGGACTTGATTTTGATATTTTGCCATGCCCTCATTTATATCATCATAGTTTTCAGCAAGTTGGTCATTTTGGTTGATTTGTTTATAAAAATTATCTTGAACTTTTCTCATATATTTTCCAGTATTCTTTTTCCTGCTTATGCTTAATTCGTCTTTAACAGATAATATTTGCATTATAAAAAGAAACAGGATGTTCCAACTTAGCATCTGAAATTTGACATATTATTTTTAAATGAAAATATTTGACATATTTTTTATAATAGAAAAAGTGCATTACAACGTTATGTTGTATACGTATTCAAAAAGCCATAAATTCGATCAATTTTTGATTAGTTTACATCATTTTTAGTTTTATATTTTTTATTTCGAAAGTCGAAGTTTGTACATTTTACTTGGGATTACTCATTCAACATAAGTTTTTTTCTGTTCCTTTTGTTGCGTCTGGATTTTCTTTATTTGTAATGTCTTTATTTTTATACATTACATTTTCATGTTCATCGTTTTGCCAAATGATTGGTAGTGGTTCTGATGATATATCATTGGATGTTGTTAAGTCATTGTCACTTTCCAGTAAATAGTGATATGAATCGGAATCAGTTGAATTTGATTCTGAGTTAACATAATCCATTGGTTCTGACATTTCTGTCCTCATATCTAAAACTCTAGCCATTTCTCTAGCCAGTGATTGTTGTTCTAACGAAACTTTACGTTCTTCATAGTCAACTTGACTTACAATTTTACATTCAATAACATCACCTTTATGTACACCTTGACTTTCAAGTGTCATTGATTGAGTTAACACTTCTCCGTTATGAAACAAATAAACTTTTTCATTATTGAAACAAGAAAATTTCAAAAGATTTGAAAGATCTTCAGCTGTAGCTGAACACTTCGTTACTACAGGCAGAACTGCGCCAGGTAGCCACTGTATTTTTACTTTTAATTCGTCGCTCATTCCAGACGGACAGATCTCTGGTTAAAGATTCTGGATTGATCCTTCGAAAAAGTTTCCACTTTCTGGGAACTTGAGCTCAATTTTGAGATCGATAACGATTGAAATCAAAAATGGAAGTAACGGTTTCCACACAAAACGATCGGTTGGATTTGAATTATATTTTCTGGTGAGTAAAGCATTCAAAGTTCGATCAAATTTTTTTTACATAAAGTTATTTTTATTATTATTTAATTCTATAATTCATTTATTGTGAAGTTTTGTAATATTTCAATGCCAAATCTTCATCCAATGGTACACCTTTACCAGTTTTATACATGTTCGATAATTGTAAAGCTGCTTTTTTATGATTTTTATCCGCAGCCATCTTATAGAACATTGCGGCCTTAACTTCGTTCACCGGAATTTCATTACCATTTTCATACAAATATCCTGCGATGAATGCAGATTCGATGTGTCCTTTCGAAGCAGCTATTTCGAAGTATCGCAATGCCTCCGGAATATTCTTTTGGAGAGAAGAATTCCCATCCAATAACATACATCCTAAGCAATAAACAGCATCGATGTAACCATCTTTTGCTGCGTTATATAAATATTTTATCGCTTCGTTATCATTCTTCTCGACACCTTTTCCTATTTGGAGCCATCTTCCATATATGTATGCTGCTTTAGAATAACCAGCGTCTGCTGAAATTTTATAATATTTCGCAGCTAACTCGAAGTTTTGTGGTATATTTCGTCCGTATTCATACATCTCTGCTAATATAAACGCTGCATTCATTTCGTGGTAATCAGCAGCGATCTTTAAGTATTGATTCGCTAAGTTTAAAACCTTTTCGCAACCTTTGCCTTGTTCTAACATTTGCTTTAGCTTAAATGCTGCTTTAGGATGACCTTTATCAGCAGCAATTTTATAATATTCAAATGCATCTTTAATAGCTTTGTTATCATCTAATAAAGATAATGAGTTCGAACTTTTACCTGTTTCTAACATTAATCCGATTCGATATGCAGCATCAATATTACCTTTGCTTAATGAAGCTTTATAAAGTTTTAATGCTTCCGAATTATCACGAAATACTCCTTTACCAGTTTCACATTGATAACCTAACATACATAAACATTGCGCATTACCTAATCGTGAACCAATTTGGAAATATTGCGCTGCTTCAGTATCATTATGAGGATAACCTCTTCCTTCGAACACTAACATACCTAATCGATAAGCAGCTTCACTAATTGAACCTTCGATAGCTTTACGGTAATATTTTCCTGCTGTTGTTGGGTTTGAGTTTTCTAATATTAAACCTATTTCATACATAGCATTATAATTACCTTTTTCGGAAGCTTTTTCGAAATATTTTAATGCTTCATCTAAATTTCCTTTGTTTTTTAATATTAATCCATATTTATAAGTGGAATTAATATTACCTAAATCGGCCGCAATTTTATAATATTTTTCGGATTCTTCTTTTTCATTTTTATTATCTAATAATTCCGCTAATAAATTTGCTGATTCATTATTATTATCTGCGGATATTTTTAAGTATTTTATGGCTTCATCATCATTCTTTTCAATGCCTTTACCTAAATATAACATTATGCCATAACGTGTTGCTGCTTTTTCATTATTTTTATCTGCTGCTTCTTTATAATATTGTAAAGCTAATGTTAAATTTTGTGCTATTCCAATACCATTTTCTAATAAATTACCTAAATGATAAGTAGCATCAGTAATACCACTTTCATATGCGCGTAAATATAAATCAAATAATTTCGTGCTATTTAATTCAATGTTACCACGACCTTCTTCCATCATTAAAGCTAAGTAATAACTTGATTCACCGATATAAGCGTCAGATGCAACTTTTAGATATTTAATAGCTGCTAAATCATCATGTTTATTATAATAATGAATTCCAATGATATTACATGAATAAGGATCTCCATTATCCGCGGATATATTTAATATCTTTTGTTTTAATTCTTCATTATTTGGTTCATATTGTTTATTCGACATAAGTTTAGCTAAGAATAAACATGATTCTTTAATTGATGAATTAGCAGCAAATTCTAAATATTTAATTCCTAATTCTTTATCTGTTTGATAGATATAATTTCCATATTCATAAGAACTTTGTGGATGTCCTTTATCAGCTGCTTCTTTATAATATTTTTTAGATTCATCAATATTACCAATTGATTCATTAGCTTTAGCTAATTCATAAATAGCATTAGAGTTTGTTAATGGTATTGATTTCAATAACTCAATTGCTTTATGAGAATCTTTTTTAACTACATTAGAACCTTCTTGATAAATAGTACCTAATAAATATTTCGCTTCTTTAAATCCGGAGTTTGCTGATTTCTCTAAATATTTAATACCATTAATTTCATCTTTTGGTATACCAGTTCCATAAAATAAAATTTTTCCTGCTTCATAACAAGCTTCTGGAATATCTTTATCAGCTAAAGATTTATATATATTAAAAGCTTCTTTCATATTATTATCATTTTCATATATCTTACCAAGGATTAAAGAAGCATTTTCATTACCATTTCTTTCACTTAACTTTAAGTAATATAAAGCATCATTTTTATCTTTTGGTAATTTATCGCCTTCATATAATAATTTCCCATAAAATAATTGTGATTTAGAATCACCTTTATCAGCACTTAATTTAAAGTATTTAATTGCTTCATTATAATTTAATTGTTCATAATATATTTTACCCATTGCATAACCTGAATGAATATAACCTTGAATTAATGAATTATTAAAATATTTCAATGATATATCAATACTTTTCTCAACACCTTTGCCTTTCAAATACATTTTACCTAACGCATAACTACATTTAGCATTTCCTTTAGTTGCTCCTTCCCAATAATATTTTATTGCTAAACTTTCATTATTTTCTATTTCATATATCTTCCCAATCATATAATTTGCTTCTATAATTCCGTTTGTAGAAGCAAAAATAAATTGAGTTAAAGCTTTCTTAATATCTTTTGGTAATAATTTACCTTCATAAATAATTCGACCAATTTCATATATAGCTTGTGGTTGATTTTTCTCGGCTGCTAATTGATAAAGTTTTAAAGCTTTTTCTTCATTTTTTTCAATGAATTTTCCTTCTTCATAAATTTTACCTAAATGTACTAAAGCATTTATATTACCATATTTAATTGATTCATTAAATAATGTAATTGCTTCATTAATATCTTGTTTAATACCTTTACCATATTCATATAATAAACCTAATGAATATAATGATTCATTATGATTTGATTTAATTGCAATATTATAATATTTAAATGCTTCTACATATTTATTATCTTTTTCATATAATTTCGCTAAGATATATGAAGATTCTGCATCACCTTTATCAGCAGCATTAACAAAATATTTTAATGCTTCTTCAATATATTTATTATCATAATAAAATTTGCCCATTTCTAAACAAGCTTTAGCATTACCATTATCTGCAGCAATTTTTATATATTTTAATGATTCTTCATTATTTTTATCATTATTCTTCTTCTTAAGTAATGTTCCATATTCATAAGCTGCATCTGAATCACCTTTATCAGCAGTAATTTTAAGATATTTTTGATAATCATCATGAATTATACCTTGTAATATCATTTGTTTATATTTAGATGAACAATTCGGTTCTCCGTTTATAGCTCCTAATTTATAATAATGAATTGATAATTCGATGTTCTTCTTTAATATTATTCCATCTTTATAAAGATTACCTAATTCATATGCACTTAAGTAATCGCCATTTTTAAATCCTATTTTAAAATATTTGACGGCTTCAATATAATTCTTTTGTACTCCTTTTCCTTCATATAACATTTTTCCATATAACGTGGCCGATTTTCCATATGAATCATTTGCTGATTCTTTTAGAAATTTCGATGCTTTATCATAATTAATATTAACATAATTACCATAAAGATACATAGTGCCAATGATATATTTAGCTTCCGAATCTGTTTGACTATTTCCAATTTGATTAAATATTTCTTTGCTGTTCTTACTAACAACAATCTTTGCAAATTCTTTGGCAGATTCACGATTACCTTCTAAAGCAGAACTTTCAAAATATGTTCGCGCAAGTTCTGGATTTAGTTTAACGCCAATTCCTTTTAGACAACGTTTCGCGATTTCATATTGTGCGCCTGGATGTCCCGATTTTGCTGCTCGCTTTAAATATCGAATCTTTTCATCTTCGATACGTTGCTGTACTTTATTATTACAGATTAAATCGGCAAGTCGAAACAATGATTTTTTATGATGACAATCAGCCGAGATACGATAATTTTGATATGCTTTTATAAAGTTGATTTCAGTGCCAATTCCTTTTTCATAACATTTGCCTAATAAATATAAAATATGTGAATTGTTTTGATTGGATAATTCTTCACAAATATGAAATGCTCCTGCAATATCTTTCTCAAGATACTTGCCTTTAATTTTCATCTTAGCTATTTCTAATTTGATTTTGATTGTAGAATCATCTGTAGTGGAATTAATAAGTTTGGCGAGTTTACACAGTTTTCGGTTTGTATCGTTCTGCGAAATTGAAACTTTTGACTGTGCTTCTGAAAAATTGAGACGGGTTCTGAACATTTGAAAGAGTAGATTCGTTTGGAGGGATTGAGGCAAGTCTTTACAAGCAAAAACGAGACGTTCCATAAGATCTTGATCTAACTTATCAAGAGCTACAAGTTGGAGTAGTAATAATGATTGTTCACCGTATATGCTAATGGAATTTATTATCATTTCAATTAAATTGGTTTTTGGGATTTTAATATTAGATAAATATTTGTATATTCTTTGTGGTGGGAGCTCACTAAAATTTGAACAAATTATAAAAGAATTTAAATTGCTTGAAATGTATTTATCGATTGATAAGGTTGGGAAATTCTTAGGGTAAAGGAGTCGAATTTGCTTAATGATCTTACTTTTTTCTAATTTTGATAGTTGATTAGTTGAAAATTCTGATAATTTTGGCATCTGAAAAAAATCACTTATCATTAACATTTCAACAGCATTATCTTCAGAATAAGGATATCTTTGTGTTTCAATGAATGCAAGTAAGTTAAAAAAGCTTTCTTCTGAAAATTGGTCTTCCAAAGTTATTATTTGGTTAGAAGTTTCTTGCATCTTTGATGCAAAGTATTGGCTTTGGGATATGTCACCCTTTACTGTATGTTTGATTCCGTTATGAATGATGATTATTCCATGGTCCATTGTTGTGCAGAAAGCGTTTTAAATAAACGACAGGGAATTTGTCAGTTTTATGCAAACAATTTTGAATGTATCATGAAATTTTCTAATAAAGGTCGAGTGAACATCATTGAAAACTTGACCGGTGTCAGTACAACGTTGTACATTGTCAACACAGACGTTAATTTTTAAATTCAGTTGTACGGTTTTTCTGAAATTTCCTTAAAATGGTCCATTTGAAATTCGTTTTTGAATATGAATACGATGGTTTTTCATTCATTCTCCTTATCGTTGAGAAGTATTTCTGAAGTTCTTTTCACAATTTTGTATCAAGTGTTTAAGCAATAACAAAACCAAATTTTATCAATACAACAAAATATATCCTTATAAAATTCCAAAATTTAAAATTTTTTATGAAAAATTCAATTTCTTCCTCCTTCCTCTACCAGCTTTTTTAGGCACTTCATTCTCCTCAGGTATCCAATTTACAACTTCAGGAAGATTCTTAAACTTTTGACTATTAGATAACAACTTATACAACGTCATTTTCTTGGACGGAACCATCATATTCAAATCTGCACCATGTTGAATTAACCATTGAACTAACTGCACCGGTTTCATAATTGAATTTTCAATGGAGGCGATCAACGGATCACCTGAGGTTTTTGTATTGATGTCAAAACCGTATTTCATTAACAATTCCATGATCTTGATGAATTCATCCGTGCTGACGATGTCGATCATATAAAAGGGACCTAGCCTACCGTTCTCATCCTCTCTGTTGACATTTATGCCTTTTTCTAATACAACTTTCATGACTTCAATGTTATGTAAGATGCACAAATAATGGATCGCACTCTTTCCTAAATAATCGGTCTCAAATTTACGTGTGCATTGCGCTAATAGCATTGCAACATCAACTTGGTCAGATTCACATGCAATATAAAACGCACATTTATTGTTTCGAAATTCATTTGGATTTTCCCCACTTTCTAAAAGGAGTTTGATACATTGAGTGCCAGAATATGAGTTGAAGGCTGCAATCATTAATGGCGTCTTTTCTGATGTTTGACTTTCACTATTTAATAATAATAATTTAAGGACACGAATGTTTTGTTTTTGAATTGCCAATTGTATTACGTTTTCTCGTCCAAGTTTAGCTCCATAATAAAATAATAATTCTAAAATTTCGGGCGCTTTTGATACAACTGCGCATTTAATCAATGATAATTGGTTTCGAGGAGGATCTTTTGCTTGGCTTGGATCTTTTGAGACAATGTAAGCAAACACTTCAAGTGAATTATTAATTGCTGCATAATATATCGGAGTAAATGATTCAGCACTTTGAGTTGTAATGGAAAGACCAATAGCGTTTTCGCAATAAAGGAAGATTTCTAAACAATTAGCTAATGCTGCTATGTGAATTAATGAAAGATTATCCATTTTGATCATGGATGAAATACTTTCATCTACATAATGACTTGTGGATGTGGAAAATATATCGCTTGAGCGTTTAGTACTATGAATTAGAAAATAAAATTACTTTAATGCATATATAGATGATTTTAATTCATTTGGATTTTTTGAGCAATAATCCAAAAACTTATTAATCTGGTGGTTCATAATAAATTCTCCAACTTCGTAATTTTGTTTTGCCATTTGGTTATAGCGTCCCATATGATTGTAGCCTCCATAGCCAGAGTTCCAATTCATCATTAAAATTGACAAACTATGTTTAATTTTAAGGCTGACATGAAATAAACGGTCTACCTCATCTGCACAAAAATCGAACCAGCTGGTGGATAGAATATTTTGTTCATAAATAGAGAACCAAAAATTCTTAAACTCCTAAATGATCTATGATTTTTTCAATAATTTTATGATTAAAGTCAAATTAAAATTTTAATTTGCAAATAATTTTCCCCTTGTATTTACAATATAGAGTTCATTAAGAGTTGATCTAAATACGTTAGAAAGATAGTATTAATATTAATGAAAAAAACGAACGAGGTGAAAAGGAAATGCCATCACTTATTATAGCAGTTGAACAAGGAAATATTGAAATAGTAAAATTGCTTCTAAAACAAAAAGGTATCGATGTTAATCGGACAATTTCTTTTGAAATCCGTTCAGGTTCTAAAACAGCACATGCAATCGCTGTTGAAAAAAATAATATTAAATTGGTTAAATTACTTCTTGAACAAAATGTAATTGATATTAATGTAAGGTACAACAAAGAATATAGTGATAAAGAACCAAGTAATAGTACACCACTTTTATGATTTGGGCGTGATGAAATCACTAAGTTGCTTCTGCAACAAGAAGGAATTGATGTAAATGCCTCAGTTAGTTGGTATAGTGGATATCATGATATTCGTCATCTTAACTGGACTCCACTTATGTTTGCAATTGATAATAATTCACATGAAATTATAAATATGATAAATATTGACACCATTATATTGTGTATATAAAAAATGTTGTTGAATTACTCCTTGAACAAGAAAAGATTGATGCAAATATAAAATATATAAAAAAAATCTGAAGTAATGAAAATTAATTTTGTGAAAAGAAATCAGAAAAGTCAATGCTTCATGTTGCTGTTGAGAACAGTTACATAGAAATTCTTAAACTACTTCTAAAACATAAAGAAATCGATGCAAATGCTACAGCAGAAAAAAAAGTAAAACAAGGAATTTATGGCTATTTATCAGATAAAAACAATTGTTGATGGAGAGCAGAATGCCTTGATTTTGATTCAGATGTCGGTGTAAAAAAAATATGATATCTCTTCATATTGGTGATGCAAAAATTGTTAAATTTATTCTTAAGCATGAAGAAATCGATTTCATGTAAATATAGAATATAAAGAAACATATATCTCACCATTTTCTTTTTTGTTTGAGGAATTTGGTCCTTTGAGATTTATCAAAGACTGTTTTAGTTTCCTGTAATTAAATTTTGGAAAAAAATGAAAAAGAAGAGGTGCTTCAACTCGAAATCCTCAATAGTTTTTCGTTGAAAATCAAAATGTATGGGCAACTTCGGGTATTGAGTTTAAAGATAAATTTTTGGGCAATTTCAACTGCTGAA
This sequence comes from Histomonas meleagridis, assembly GCF_020186115.1. NCBI lineage: Eukaryota > Parabasalia > Tritrichomonadida > Dientamoebidae > Histomonas > Histomonas meleagridis. The sequence goes on from NW_027150756.1 coordinate 161,633, forward strand.
TTTTGAGATCTGATCAATTTTTCTCTTTTTCCTAAAATTTTCAAAAATCCTTTGGAATAATAAAACCCTTCAAGGTCTCCAATGTAAATTTAAACATCAAAAATTTTTTTCTTTGTTGTTATTTAATATTTGCAGCACTTTTTCGATAATAAAATATTTTTATTTTCATTTTTCAATAAAATTTATGAATATAATTCATCAAGCAACGATTCTAAGTTGTGTCAAAAATAAATATCTAAAATAATAAACCAGGTTGCCACGTTATATAATTTTTTACATCAATTTTTGAAAAAATAGGAGAAAAAAAATTAAAAATTTGAATGAATTTTTTTCCCCCGATGAATTTCAGGTTCTCAAATTAATACAATGAAATTCATAATAAAAAAATCATGAAAAATAAATTTTTCAAAAAAATCGATTAAAAAATATATTTCATGAGTTTATAAAATTTTATGATTTAAAATATAAATTATTGTATAATTCATGGAATGCTTACATATGAAATGAAAAAAAAATAAAAAAATAATCTGTTTTGGAGTTGACATGTTTTGGAGTTGACACCACCTCTGAAAAAGATTATCTTGTAAATCATTGAATATCTGAACGGATTGATTCATATTGAATTAATTTAAAAAAATACATAAATATATTTGCAAATACTAATTTTACGCCAATATACACATATTAAATATATTTCATTCATTATGTCCTACATTATATCATTATTATGATGAATTTTATCAGAGAATACTAAACTGACCGCTATTCATTCAAAAATAATTGGCAACCATGCTGTAAATTTCTCTAAAGATTTTTAATTGAATATTTGTTTATTATTTAATGATATGCATTTTATAATTCATTTAGTTTAAATTTTTATTTTTCCATATACAGCTTTTTTCATATGTCAATTTTGCAAAATAAACAAATCAAAAAGTAAATAATAGAAAATTGGCCCCAAACTCCATTTTTGATTCAAATTTTGGCATAACGATTATGAATAAACGGTTGTCATCTGGCAGAAGATTAATAATCTTAACACAGCATAGAAAATGCCTGATGATGGAGTTGCAATGACAGATGATAAAAATTTCGACGACCCAGTCTTGAGTAAACTCGAAAAACTTATATTCAATTTAACCGAAGAAAATTTTCAGGCAACTACTCAAGACACAATGAAAATATTCGATTCAAATCTTCCCAATACATGTAATATTATTACATGTAAATTAGTTTATAATGCATTTTCATCACAAAGAAATACATGTGATATATACTTAAATTTTTTAAAAACACTTCAAAAAAAATATGATGAAATTAATCAAAATATCGGCAAATTAATATCGATTTTTATTAAGTATATATCTAAAATCAAAACACAAGAATCTTATTATATGATAGCACGAATGATTGAACAAAATTTAATTGATGCAAACATCACGAAAAACATCAAATCAATATATTTTGCAAATTATAAGACAGAAAAAGAAATTAAAGACAAACATTATAACGATCCATTTAAAGATGCTTTTTTAAAAAATTATGAAGAACTATCAAAGAACAATTGGGAGCTTCATAAGCAATTGATTAAAGAGGGCCATAATCCAAATGATATTTCAAAAATAATTCGGAATGATGAAATAGAAAAACTTCAAGAAATATCATCACAAACAAAATTTGATTTTAATCAAACAATTGAACCATCGCTTTATGAAAGATGTACATTTATAAATAAAGAAAATGTTACATTAATTGATTATGCAGCATTTTTTTCTGCAGTTAAATGTTTTAAATATTTACTTATGAATAATGCAAAAGTAATTAGCACAGGTAAATATGCAGTTGCAGGTGGAAATGAAGAAATCATTCATTTATGTGAGCAAAATCATTCAACATTTGAAGGTGCATGTGAAGCTGCAATTATGTTTCATCAAAATGATATCTTTAAATATATTTATGAGAATAAATTAGAAAAAACACAATCAATATCGAAAATGTTTGAAGATAAAAATAATGATTTGGTAAGTTTTTGTATTAAAAAAGATAATTATGAAATTTTATCATTTTTGATAGAAGAAGGAATTAAAGTTAATAATAATATTATAAATGAAGCAGCAAGAAATGGAAATTTATGTCTCGTTAAATATTTTCTTCAAAATAAGCAAATTCCAAAAGATATTTTGTTTTTTGCTTCAGAAACAGATAATATTGAACTTGTGAAATATATTTTAGATAAAGAAGGAATTAATGTTAATGCAAAAAGAATTTTTTTAAATAATTTGAAATATGTTTTAATAATTTGGAATATGTTTTAATAATTTATAATATGTTTTAATAATTTGAAACAGCACTTCATATAGCAGTTAAAAATAATAATATAGAAATAGTAAAATTACTTTTAGATAAAGGAATTGATGTTAATGCAAAAAGAATTTAATTTAATAATTTATAATATGTTCTAATAATTTGATATTTGTGTTAATAATTTAGAATATGTTATAATAATTTAGAATATGTTTTAATAATTTGTAATATGTTTTAATAATTTGTAATATGTTTTAATAATTTTATATATGTTTTAATAATTTGAAATATGTTTTAATAATTTTATATATGTTTTAATAATTTGGAATATGTTTTAATAATTTGGAATATGTTTTAATAATTTGGAATATGTTTTAATAATTTGTAATATGTTTTAATAATTTTGGATTTATTTTAATAATTTGAAATATGTTTTAATAATTTAGAATATATTTTAATAATTTGTAATATGTTTTAATAATTTGAAACAGCACTTCATATAGCAGTTAAAAACAATAATATAGGAATAGTAAAATTACTTTTAGATAAAGGAATTGATGTTAATGTAAAAAGAATTTAATTTAATAATTTATAATATGTTCTAATAATTTGATATTTGTTTTAATAATTTAGAATATGTTATAATAATTTAGAATATGTTATAATAATTTATAATATGTTTTAATAATTTGATATTTGTTTTAATAATTTGAAATATGTTTTAATAATTTTATATATGTTTTAATAATTTGGAATATGTTTTAATAATTTGAAATATGTTTTAATAATTTTATATATGTTTTAATAATTTGGAATATGTTTTAATAATTTTATATATGTTTTAATAATTTGAAATATGTTTTAATAATTTTATATATGTTTTAATAATTTGGAATATGTTTTAATAATTTTATATATGTTTTAATAATTTGAAATATGTTTTAATAATTTAGAATATATTTTAATAATTTGTAATATGTTTTAATAATTTGAAATATGTTTTAATAATTTAGAATATGTTTTAATAATTTGAAACAGCACTTCATATAGCAGTTAAAAATAATAATATAGAAATAGTAAAATTACTTTTAGATAAAGAAGGAATTGATGTTAATGCAAAAAATATTCATTTGAATAATTTTATATATGTTTTAATAATTTGGAATATGTTTTAATAATTTGGAATATGTTTTAATAATTTGAAACAGCACTTCATATAGCAGTTAAAAATAATAATATAGAAATAATAAAATTACTTTTAGATAAAGGAATTGATGTTAATGCAAAATATATTCATTTTAATAATTTGGAATATGTTTGAATAATTTTATATATGTTTTAATAGTTTGATATATGTTTTAATAATTTGAAACAGCACTTCATATAGCAGTTAAAAATAATAATATAGGAATAGTAAAATTACTTTTAGATAAAGGAATTGATGTTAATGTAAAAAGAATTTAATTTAATAATTCGGAATTCATTAGTATAAATTAGAATATGTTTTAATAATTTATAATATGTTTCAATAATTTGAAATATGTTTTAATAATTTTATATATGTTTTAATAATTTGAAATATGTTTCAATAATTTGGAGTATGTTTCAATAATTTAGAATTTGCTTTAATAATTTTTAATACGTTTTAATAATTTGAAACAGCACTTCATATAGCAGTTAGAAATAATAATATAGAAATAGTAAAATTACTTTTAGATAAAGAAGGAATTGATGTTAATGCAAAAACTTTTTATTTTAATGATTTGGTATATGTTTTAATAATTTGTAATATGTTTTAATAGTTTGATACATGTTTTAATAATTTTGGATTTATTTTAATAATTTAGAATATGTTTTAATAATTTGGAATTTGTTTTAATAATTTCAAACAGCACTTCATATAGCTATTGAAAATGATAATATAGAAATAGTAAAATTGCTTTTAGAGCAAGAAGGAATTGATCTGGATGCAAAAAAAAATTCTTTTAATAACTTATAATTTGTTTTAATAAATTGGAATTTATTTTAATAATTTTATATTTATTTTAAAAATTTAAAGTTAATTTTAATAATTTTGTGTTTGTTTTCACAACTTTGTATTTATTTTAACAAATTTATACAGCAATTCAAATCGCACAACAAAAAGGCTATGTCAGAATCGAAAATTTACTTCGTGAAAAAGGTGTAAAAGAAAATTCTAATTCAGAACATTCTCCTACGAATTCCACTTCTTGGCTTTCGATAAGTAATGAAAATGAATCATTTTTTACAGATTACCAAGATCAATTCGAATTTCAAGTGCATGAAAAAGACAATAAAAAGGAAAATATTAAAACAAAAGTTGATATAAGCACTCAAACTCCTGAAAACCATCAAAGTCACAAAATGCATTATAATATTTTACTATTGAAGTAATATCTTTATATAACCAATCGAAATGTAAAAATAATCTTATAAAGTGACTTATAAAATATAACAACCAAAATTATTCATTAAAAAGTGAACCTGTATACTTTTTTTTTTAATGTCAGTGCTGTAATTATATTCAACATCTACAAGCGTTTAATGGGGGTTTCTTCTTTATTTGATTAGGAAGATCTTCCTTCCAATCACCGATTTCATCATGGTTTTAAGAGAGTTAAATGCAATAACATATAATTCTTTTAAAGCATTAGAAAACGAAGTACAATTTCTGGTTAAATTCAATAATAAACCCATTTTTATTTGTTATATTGATATCATCCAAAATTTTTATTCTCTTTGTCTTTTGGGTCATAATTTATTATTTATTGATTAATTATCTTATTTTACATCACAATCATTTGGTGAATCCATTAAATAGTTTCGAATCATTTGGTATTTCTTATAAGAAAATGGAAAATTGTTCAAATTATTTACTGTTAGAAATCAATTAGAGATGTGAAAGTAAGGGAGCCATCACTCTTTGGAAATATGCGTAAGTGAATGTTTCGTTTTTGTGCAAAACATTTTGTTGTTCGTTGTTATCTATGTAAACACTTCATCAAACTCATTTTTTATTCATTAAACTCGCTCCAATCAATGTCCTTCAAATTTTCTTGATGCCTTTCTGAATCTCTCTGTTACTTTGGGTTGCTTAAATGTCATTGAAGGCAAATATATTTGTAACAATTGACATTTCATTGTTTTTCCTTGCTTATTACTTTAGGCAGTTTCGTTAGCTCTTCCTACATTTTTGAATGGCTTTCTTCAATTTGTTTGGTGTCAGCAAAAATGGATGAGATCTATACCCACAATAATTGCCCATTTTATTTTGTTAATAAACTGGGAAATAGTTTAGTTATTTCCTTGCCTTTATTTATATATTTTAATGAGAAGATGATGAGTTACATATTGAAAACTTTTGTTTGCGTTTTGATTCATCACCACTATAAGTATAATCCAAAGTTTGTGTTATAACCACAAAAACACAACTTCAATGATGTTTCGACTTGTTTATTATGTTGTTTCCAGTGATTTTTTAGCTCATGTTTCTGATGAAAATAATCGGTTTTGTCCGTTAATCATAAACGTTCTCCTAGATGCTAGGCAGCATTGAATTCAAGCAAGTCATCAGAAAATCTTCAATTGAAAGATATAAGGAGGAAGGGACACAAGAACAAGAGCTACCATTTCGTGATAGAGAGTCTATCACGAATAACTTATTTTTTCATTTTCAAAGATTTCATCAAGATCCCATAAATTCCATTACTAACGTATACAACATTCTGGCGAAGCTTGATAATTCACAGATTCCATTTTTTGCTATTTTTAATTCACAATTCCCACAAAATCTTTTTGATTTTATAATAAATAATATTCAACAACTTTTATCCAATGAATCCTTATATCCAACCCTTCATGTATGCGCTCTTATCACATTATTTAAAAGATCTTATACTGATATCATTCCTTTTGATCTTATTTCAGCTCTTCTCACAGTAATCAGCACCAATTCGGAGGCAGTAGTGTTTGGATGGTGGATTCTTTACAACATTTCATGTGACGATGGAATGTTTGAAGCATTTTTTAATTCAGGTCTTTTTAACTACATCAACGAAATCATTCCCAAATTTCAACAAGAAAAAAACGAGAAAATTCTTTTTTTAATTTCTAATCTTATCAAAAGAGTAACTTCTTGTTTTGCTAATGATTCACTTATTCCTTTATATTCATCCATGGTCAACCAACTTCTTGATTGTCAACTTGTTCTTCCTGTTAAATCAGCCCTTAAATCACTTTCTCGATTAATTCTATCTGACTGTAACGATGGCATTGAAATTCAAACAGACCTTCTCAATCACGCATCTTTTTTCCTTAGCACAGATTCAGACATTCTTATAGGCCGGTCTCTCTCGGTTTTTCTTGACGTATTTCGTATTTCCAATGAAGATCTTATTAACTCACTTATACACACGAAAATTTTTGAATTTATTCGAAATCCATTAATTCATGAAAATAGTACTCTTCAAGCATCAGCAAGTTACTTACTTGTAAAGCTTGTGGCATCCAATAAGCAGTTTGAAGAGATTGCACTTTCATCAGATCTTATTGATATCATTTGTAAAAATGCACTTGATAGTGAGTTTAAAAGTAGAGAACAAGCTGTTTCGACAATTTGCGAGTTTATACAATGCAGGCATTCTGTAAGTATGATTGAACATATTAAAAATTGCGGCGGCTTACTTGCAATTTCAGTTGCACTAGGTGGAGCAACTGATGAAAATGCAAAAGATATAATTAATGCTGTTCATCATGTGGTGACACAAATGCCTTGTGAAATGGACACATTTTTAGAATACGGATTGTTGAATGAGCTTGAGGATATATTAAGTACACCGGACGAACTGTTGAGTGATGATGTTTTTAATGCAGCTGATACTTTACGTGAAGAGATTATCAGTTATTTGAATGCAGAAAATGTTGAATAAATTAAAAATGTTATTTACTAATAAACAATTGTTAACTATAAGTATAAAATTAATTTATCAAAATATAGAGCTTCTACAAATATTTTTGGTACTTTGAATAAATTCTTCAATTATCAAATGGTGTTTCTCCATATATCAAATAAATTTTACTATTTCATGCTAACACTGAATTGTTAAGGACAATGTTACTTCATTCTATGCTAATAAACATTAAAGCACGAATTAAAAACTATTTCTATGTCTTAATTTTGTTTGGAGAAAATGATCATTTAAACGTTTTTTTATTTTATGTCACTTTTCATAATGAAACTCAACGAACTGATAAAATCTGAGCAAAATCTCAAGATTCTTTCATTGTTTGATGACTCAACACAACGGTATATGAAATGGTTCTTAGCACTTACTGAAATTCCACATCCAACTTTTGACTGCAAAAATCTTTCAGATAAAATTGTTGAATGGATTAAAAAAATGGGGGTTTCACCAGAACAAGATTTATTTGGCAATATTTGTGTTCGCATAAATGCGCATGAACTCCCTGACGATTCACCAGTTGTTTCAATCCAAGCTCATATTGATATGGTTTGGGTTGGAGAATATGTTGATGGGCGAATTGATGTTTCGTATGAAGCAGGTAAAGTCATTGCAAAGAAATCCACACTTGGCGCAGACGATGGATTTGGTGTTGCAATGATTCTCCAATTCATTGAAGAACGTAACTCATTTCCCCACGGACCAATGGAGCTTATTTTAACTGTTGATGAAGAGCAAGGTCTGCAAGGAGTAAAAAAGCTTCCAAAGAAAAATGGTTCATCAGATCAAATTCGACCTTTTTCTTTCAAATATCTTATCAACTGTGATTCTTTGAGTGGTGATAAAGTATACATTGGTGCTGCTGGTGGAGAGATTGCAGAAATTTTATTTGCTCTAAAATCATCTCCACTTAGCTCATCGCAATCACTTATTAAAATTGACATTGATAATCTTAGTGGTGGTCATTCTGGTGGTTGTATTCACTTGGGGAGGGCAAATGGAACCAAACTTATTGTTCGTCTCCTGAACAATCTGATTGACAAAGATATTTGTTTCCAACTAAGTAATTTCCAGAGTGGAGTTCAAATGAATCTCATTCCAACACATTCAACAGCCATTATTGCTGTTGACTCTTCAAGCGTTTCTGATGCACTTTTTATTATTTCAGAAGCTTACAATGAAATCATAAAAGAATTCAAAGGAATTGAAAACCCCGATTTTTCTGCACAGAAAATTGAAGCAATGAACGATGAAAAAGTTTTTAATGTTGATGACACAAGAAGTTTATTAACATTTTTAACCTTAGTTTCTGTTGGTCCATTAAGAATGTCTCCTCTATTTCCAACAATTGTTGATACATCTCAAAATTTAGGTGTTGTACGGATTGATGTTCAAAAAAATAATTGTATTGTTCATTTGTTTTGTCGAAGTGCAACGCAAACAAAAATCATAGAAAACACACAAGTAACTAACAATTTACTTCGTTATATCCCATTACAACATACTGTAATTTACAAAAGAGCTTCAGTTGCTTGGCCGCCAGATGATAATAATAAACTCGCAAAGATGATGCAAGATGCTTATAGTGAAGAAAACGGAGTGAGAAAGGAAATAGGACTTTTACATGTAACTATTGAACCTCCTGAGTTCAATGTGCTTGGTTACGATGCAGAAATGATCTCTGTGTGTCCATCAATACCCATGGCACATTGTATAGGAGAGTGGATGGATGTAGAAGAGGCAATGAAGTGGAGAAACGCTGTATGCAGACTGTTATCAAAAATTAGAGAATAAAAATTCATGAGAAAACTTTTGAAGCGACGATAGATAATTCTGAGTATTTCGTATCAAAAAACATTCAAAAACTTATCGTTGAATAAAAATTTGTGGAAAAGAAAATTGGAAAGAATCTTTATAAATACAATAAATAGCAAAGCAACCAGATAAAAAAGACCGTGGCGGCAAGTAATTTTGGAAAGTTTGCAATTATCAACGTTTAAGATTAAATGGTGATTCAGAGACAGCTTGAGTTATTTCCTGTAATTTCTTCGATGATTCTTTGATATTTTCCTCATTTGACTCAAAAAAATTCATTGATAATTGATATTGAGTTTGAAGTTGCTCTTTAAATTTTGAATGACTCCATTCTTTTGAAATGTTATTTAAACCATAATGAATTCCGCTTTGTGAAATAGCCAAGTCAAGTTGTTGCTGATGAATTTTCTCGAAAAATGCTGGAGTATCAACATAATTTTGTTTTGCTTTCTCTGTGAGTTCCTTTTTTTGTTTTTTAAAGTCTTTTTTTAGTTTTGAAATTACCTTAAAGTATTTTTCGGGATTTTTAGGGTCAAGCATTTTGTGAAATTTTTCAAACACCGGTCAAAATTAACGTTTTTCAATTGAAAATATTGAGTGTGGAAGAGCTCTTTTTGAAAGTTTTTTATACCATCGACATAAATCACTTCATTTTTGCATGTGGTTCTTTATTGTGTTTTCATTTTTTGGTAAGACATTGGCACTTAAGTCAGAAAGTGAAACAATCCCACCAACATCACAAATCGGACCTAAAATCTCTCCAGCACTCTTAGAAGAAAAACCAACCCCAAGTTGTGAGCCACCAGCTCCATTTCCAACTGTTAATGAAGACAATAATGAATTACCAAGGAAAAGGTATTTTAAGACTTTAGGATTACGTTATCCAATTTTTAGATTATCACCACGAATTATAATCAAGAAACCATCAAAATGAGTAAAAAAAAATTAAACAATTTTTATTCTATTTTAACAAATATAATTTATAAATTTGAAATTGCAATCACTCCAATATTATTAGCAATTTGTAATTGAGCGTTTTCTGCTTTTTGTTTTTTCCCTGTTTGTTCGTATTTAATTTGTTGTGAACTTAAATAATTTAAGTCAACAACAATAAAAGGAATCGAAACAATTCGGAATAATGTTTTCCAAATCGAATTCTTGTTCCCATAAACGCTATTAAATCCGGGAGGTGTTAAGTATAGATGATATTGAATCGAAATCGGCTGAATTTGATATTTGGCACAAAATAATTCTTCGTCAAAATGAGCAACTGCATCACCAGTCGTTGGTTCGCCTTCAGGAAACAATAAAAGAGGTGAAAGCATCGGATCTGAAGCACAGTTCTCAATTTGATATGAAATTTTCTTGTTTTTTATGCGAAATATATCAAAAATTGAAGAATAAAAAAGATGTTCAAATTCTGATGCTGGCTCTTTCTTAGCAAATGTAACTAGATTCCCATAGAAATGCACAAGATAATCAATAATAGAAACATGATTTGAAACAAAAATTCTGGTTTTTCGATCAATCTCTCCATTAATGCGGACACGAAATATCCCAAGACTAAACAAGAAAAATTGAATTATATAACGGCCAATTGAATAAGACCAAAGTTTATATGAACGACGATTTTGAAACCGATTTTTGAAAAGTGATAATGTTGTGATAAATAAAATCCAAATTATAAAAGCAACACCTGCTAAAAATAATTTTGCAATTCCAAAAAACAATATAAAACATATAACTTGATATATGCGATGAATTAAAAGAAATTTGGGAGGTTCAAAAATTTCTTTATTAAACTCCTCACTTGCAACTGAAAGTTCTTCTTGGTTTTTATACTTTGCTGAAGAATTTGGAATTGAAGTCTTTAACATGGGGTAAAAAGAAAAGATTTTGGGATAAGACCATTTTACGGTTATGATCGTTGTGATAATTCAAAAATTTGAAGGAAAACGATCGTTCTTAGTTCAAATTTCTTATCGTTAAAAATTTTTTATTTTTAAATCTGTGCATCTTTTTTAGCTTTTCTTTCTTCTTGATTTCTACAATATTCCAATATTGTATGATTTGAAGGTCGTGCTCCTTTTTCTTTAAGTACTTGAACCATCTCCTCCATTTCCCATTCCAATGCAATTTGCAATGGTGTTTTAAACAATCAAAACGAACCAAATCTAGATCCTCAATATTCAAATCTATTCCCTCATTAGAAGCCAGCAATTTTACAACTTCTATATTATCGTCAACAACAGCACAATGTAATGGTGTTTGACCATTTTCATCTTGTGCGTTAATATTTATGTTGTCTAAACTTAGCAAGTATTCAACCAACTTCAATGAATCATTTTTACAAGCTTCATGAAGAATTGTTGAATTACCATTAAATTTCTTCTCAAGTGAAATCATTTCTTTCTCAATGAAGTACTTAATCACATCAACATTACCTCTAGACAAAGCAGTTAATGCTGAATTACTTTCATTCCAATTTTCACCAATTGAAAATTTCGGACTTTGAAGTACTATATTAATACTTTCACAATCATCACATGATATGCACCAATCTAATGCATTTAATCCGCTTTGTGATGTTACATTTGTATCAATTCCATCGAGAGACAAAAGTAATTTTAAGACTTCAGCATGATTATTTTGAGCTGCGAAAAGTAATGCTGTTTTAAAATTTATAAAAAGACTCCAAAGAAATCAAAAAAATACTAAAAATTAATAATAAATATGATCTGCTTCATTTATATTTATATCCTTTTCTAAGCATTTTAACATCAATGAAATATTATTAGATGCAGCACATTGTGTAAAAACTATTTGATATGGGTTAATATCACAACATTTAATGTGATTTTGTACCAGGTAGTCAAAAAGTTCGTTACGATGAAATTTAGCACAAATTTCATAAATGCCGTTAAAGCTGATGTCCATTTTCAATACTTTAGATATGATGTTAGAATTTCCTCCTGCAAATGCGTATTGTGCTAATGTCATCCATTTACTTGTTGTTAATTTAGGATCGCTGCCTTTCGAAATTAAATAATCAAAACACTTCTCTGCACCGAAAAATGCAGCAACATGAATCAGAGGTGGTTTGGCATCAAGCATTCGGGTGCAATCGAAGATACAAACTGGAATTAAGAAGTTTGGATCTAAATCTTTGTCTTGTTTAAGACGTTCTACATCATCATGTGCAATTATAATTGCATATTTATCAGGATTAAACCCAAATGATAAACAACTTTTAAGAATTTCCCAATTATTGCTATGAAGTGGGCCATATATGTTAAAAAAGCTTAAAAAGACTTCATGGAGCATTCCAGATTGAGCACAAATGGCCATCATTGTCATTATAGTATCAAATAATTCTTTGTCAAGAGATTCAATTTCTGGTGCAAACCAACAAATAGAAGTAAATAATCGCTCTGGATTGGAAGGCCGCATCATATAAAAATAGCGGATTTGTTGAACAACTTCTTCGGGTGTTAAAATTCCATTGTCCATACATTGGCGTAAAAAGAAACAATGGGGATTGTGAATTAAAGCAGGTTGAATAAATGAATGAAGTAAATGTATTTTGACTTCAGGAAGAATTTCATTTCGTATTGATATAAGAGATTTAAGAAAACCAACAAGGTGTGGAGTTAAAAGAATGCGGTGTTCAGAAGCAACTAAAAATGAATGAACAATTTGTGAAAGTGGAAGTAATTTTTCATCAATTATTGAAAATATTTTTTTTGAAAGTTCTTCATTTTGTGGTTCTTTCAAAGCAAAAAGCTGTTGCTGTATTTCTGCTGCTGCCTGAATTTCTTTTGAGATAGAATCAGGGATTTTCATAAAATTTGACTATTACTAATTCAATAAAAATATTATGGCAAAAACGAAAACAAACAAAAAGTATGATTATTTATGGATTGAAGATTCATGGGAAATAATTGATATGATATCTTCCATCTTTCAAATTTTCCAATGCTTCTAAAGACATTCGCCAACCTGGGATAAAATATTCAAGTTTTAGCGAAGACTATTCTAAATGTTTTTCATATTCAGACCTCAAGGAGTGAGAAATACTTTTGATTCTTTGTTGATATATACAATGACTTTAAGCCAGCTTGTCAAATCATACCATTACAAGTATTCTTGTAATGATGCATCCACATGTGGATGTCTTATGTTTAATTTTGGTTTATGTTAAAGACAATTTTTCCTTGACCTGATTGTGTATTCCACATATGTTGTTTCATCAATACCCAAAATTTTTAGTTACATATTTATCAAAACTACAATTAGTATTTTTTTATCTCTAATTATATCATCTTAATGGCGTGTATGATGTATCAAAATGATTAAATATTTCCATATTAAAATTTCAGTTTCATTTTTTGTTAAAATTGTATATAAAATTGCAATTTTCCGACAACTAAACATTCTTATAAGCATTTCTGAAGCGAAAGAACACTTCCAAAACATTTCTTCTTAATTCTCTTTCTCATAATTTTCCTGAAATAGTAACTTAAATTCGACATGAATTAGAAATAAGAAATCCAGCATTTGCAAAATATTGAATTTAAACTTGCTGCAACAATAAACACATTAATAACACTTGAAATTATTACCCAACAAACGTTACATATAATTATATAATTTAATTAGTCAAATGATTGGAGGGAAAGAGAAAGTTTAGAAATTAAATGAAATCATCACAATTAATATCAATCCCTCTAGACACGGGGATTAAAATTCCACAATGTTGAAAAAAGTGGCATAACCGCCATTAAAATTGGAAAATTTTTATTGTGTCAAATTGAAATTAATGAGTAATTTGGTTGGATTAAAATTGAGATAATAATATTTATTTGATCATTCAGAATTTTTCTCATCAAAATTATTCCGTACCATTAAAATATATTACTATTATTATATAGATAAATTTAAAATATTAACTAAAATTTAAATATTTCCCGAAATCAAAAAGAAAAATAAATTTTAAGTTTTTAAAACGACCGTTTATTATCTGAGGCGGTCTTTTTAAAACGTTTTTTCAATTTATTTATATGAATTTCCAGTATCACTATCAATTCCTTTTTGTACAAGAAGTAATTTAACTATTTCTGTATGACCACTTTGTGATGATGTTTCAAATATTTAAAATTATTTCCAAATATTATTTTGAAATATTAGGTTATTAAAATAAATTTTATCTTTAGCATTAGCATCAATTCCTTCTTGTTCAAGAAGTATTTTAACTATTTCTGTATGACCATTTTGTGAAGCTAAAATAAGTACACGTAAAATTTATAGATTCACTCAAACGATTAATTTCTTTTATTGACATGTGATGTATAAAATAAGGATGTCCATTAAATTTTTGCGAATCAATAAAACCTAATTCAATCATTTTCACTGCAAAATAATTTAATTCTGGATGTTTGTCTAAATAAAAATTAGTGATTTAATCAAATATTTTATATTGAATTTTTTTCGCTTCTTCAAATGCTTCAATTTCTTTGACGAAATATAAATATAATTCAACATCGTAATTATTTTTTGTGACAATAAATAAAATGCATATCATTTGGAGAATAATTAAATTAAAGTGTAAGGAAATTCATAATCAAATATTTCAATTACTGTATACTTTTCGAAATATTTTCCTTACTCAATTCAAAAATAACTTTATTGATAAACTTGAATGTTTCTATTTCATTCAAGCATCGAGAATACATGGAAAATGAAAACGATAAAAATGAATTTAAATTTTATTCAATGAGAAACGATTGTTTTTTATTCAATTTTTGGAAATAATTCCTTTTTATTAATGAAAATTTCAGTCCTTTGAATGTTTCCTAAAATTTCATCAATTTTCCTTTGACTCTATTACTATTATTATTAATATATATTAATATATTTAACAAGTTCAATATTTCCTGTTTCACTTCCAAATATTTGGACATATATATATATATATATATATTAATATATTTTTGAGAAGTTGTATATTTTTATGGAAATATTTAACAAGATATAAATTACAGGTTTTTGCTGATACATTAATAATTCTTTAATTTGAATTTCTTCTTCATTATCCCTCATTTTTATAACTAATAACTCATAACATTTGGCTAAGAATTAAATTAAATGTATGCAAATAATTATTTTCAATAATTAAGTGTGCTGACTCAAAAACATTTTCATCTTCATTCAAATAAAATATTGTTTTTCCAATTAAATTTAATTGAAATTTTTCTTTAATTTTTTACTAAAAATTCCCTGTTTAAACATTTACTATTACTCATGAATAAAGCATTAATATATATGTGGAATAACACCTGCTGATGAATTGCAAGTATGATATGATGTGGTGAAATTCTTCTCTTATTATCTCTTGTTACATTTCCGGGAAGTTCAAGAAATTCAACTGTAAGATATTCAAGAAATGCACTTCTGAGGACTTGAGATCATTAAATCCTTTAACGTTTAAGTAAATATTCTAAAACAAATTATTCGAATGCTTTTTTTAAAAGAAAATAATCATAAGTCTCATGCACATATATTTAATCATATTTTTGTCTATTTGTTAATATACATACACATTCAATAACTTTAAAAAATCATTTATTCATGGTCAAAATTAATAACAATTATAATGATCAAAAACATTTGAAATACAGATTAAAAATGTTAAACGAAATTTGATAAACCAATACATGTCTGATTTTTAAATGTTGATTTTTGGACCAATGTTTCGAAATTTTTGAGAGAATTCTTTCAATAATATCTATCTATTTTCGATTGCAATTGTAATGCCTCTCATGAATTTGAATGTAAATAAACTTTACATAAATATTAGTTGATTAAAAGTCATTTAATTTTAATTGAAAGTAAGAAACTTATTTTGTTTTCTGAGAAACTGACTAAAAACCTTAAACACATTGAAACACAATATCATAAGACATCATAATTAAAAATTAAGTATCACCTTTAATGGGCGTGCTTAACAATTGTATCACAAAATTCCTCCAAAAAAATTATATAATTTTAAATATTTTTGCACTTATAAGTGGTTTCCTTTGTTATTTCTCAATGTATGCATTCCGAAAACCTTATACAGCAGCGCAATATCAAAATTTAACTATTTTTAAAATTGATTATAAAATATTTACTGTTACAGCACAAGTTATAGGATATACAATTTCTAAATTCGTTAGCATTAAGTTTATAGCTGAAATGGATTCAAAGAAGAGAGGAATTTGGATTATTATTTCAATATCAATTGCTGAAATAACTTTGATATTGTTTGGAATTATTCCACCACCTTATAATTCATTCTTAATGTTTGTTAATGGGCTACCACTTGGACCAATTTGGGGACTTTCCTTTTCATATATTGAAGGACGTAAAGCATCAGGAATCATTGGATGTGGAATGTGTGTAAGTTTTATTATTTCTTCAGGAATGGTGAAATCAATTGGTTCATTTCTTCTAGAAAAAAATATTAACAAATGGTGGATGCCAGCAGCTGTTGGTGCAATTTTTTATCCATTAATGCTTCTTAGTGTATTTTTGCTTGAATCAATACCAGATCCATCAGAAGAAGATATGTTATCTAAAACAGAAAGAGTGAAAATGAATTCAAATGATCGAAAACAAATCATTTTGACTTTTTGGCCTGGGTTAATTTTTATGATCCTTTTTCATATGCTCATTACTGCATATCGGGATTTCAGAGATAATTTTGCTTCTGAATTATGGACTGCTTTTGGTTATCATAAATCAACTTCTTTATTTACAATTTCCGAAATAATTGTAACATTAGTGGTAATAATATTTGTTGGAAGTTTAATAATGGTAAAATCAAATTTTATGATCTTAATTGGTTATCATATTATGATAATATTTAGTACAATTATGATTGGGATATTTACCATTTTATTTAATTATAAAATAATAAATGGTTTAGTTTATATAGTTGCAACAGGTGCAGGATTATATATCGGATATGTTACTTTCAACAGTATTATTTTTGATGCACTTCTTGCTACATATAAATATAAAGCTAACTCAGGTTTTTTAACATATTTATGTGACTCTTTTGGTTACCTTTCAAGTGTTGTAATCCTTTTTATTAAAAACTTTTCAAAAGCAGATTTATCTTGGGGGATTTTTTATGTAAAAACATCAATTGCGATTTCTATAGGTGGAACATTTTTTACATCTCTTGCAATGATATATTATATATGGAAATTTAAGCATTGGGATTTTAATGAAGAACCCACTGAACCAAATCCATTCAACCAAACATCAAGTGGAGATTATGACTTCTCCCAAAATGTCGAAGAGTTATAAATAAAATAACATATTTTGCTCTTCATTGAAAAATGAAGATTTTTAATCTATTCCAAAAAGAAAAATACTTGAAATAACTTATATTAATTCAATGAAAAAATACAAATAAATTGATTAAATGGAAAAAATATAAATAAAATACCATGTGTTTGATATCTATTATTTATTTTTTCCATAAAATAAAGCATGTATAATGCAATAATATTAAAAATGAGAAAAAGGTATGAGGAGTAATAAACTATTGAGTTATTTTAAGTATTTTAATTTTATTTCAAATCTTGAATCTTGATTCGAAAATTAATTTTTATGACTATAAATTTATACCAACCATTAATAGCTGATTTTAAGCTTATAATCAAAAGTATTGTAAATTACGAGCTCATGATTCCTGACAAAAAGCCGACATTTTCTATGATTTACAAAAAATAAGTGATATGAAATAAAGTTTCAAAAAATTTTCGGATGTGGGGAAAATGGCGTAAACTTAATGGTATTTTATGCTTTACTATCAGTAGCATTGAAGCTAGGCAGCCATATGAAGGTCATTTTTATGTTGAATGGACTCGTGGATCATCTTCAGGAAAAACAGATTCTTTTTCTCTTGATGAACACAATCAAATTCAGTTTAATTCGAATTTTGAAACCAGGTGCACAATATATCAAAGCAAATCAGATGGATCGTATCGCCCTAAGAAAGTAAAATTAGTTTGTTATCGTAAGTTCAAAAGATCCAACAAAATATTTGGCAGCTTATTTATTGATGTATCCAAAGCGTTTAGTTCTTCTCATACCATATCTGAAAAATCCGAAATGGAAACAGCTCATTCACATTCTGTTATTATGAGCGTTTCTTATAGAGTTATAACCAGTAGCTCCGAGGATTTATCATCAGTTGATTCTAATGATATGTCATTTATAGGCGACGTTGAAAACAAAAGAGTCGGACTTGATCAATGGGATTTCACCGAAGCCACATCTGAAAACTCTTTAACTAATGACGAATCGCAAAAGTCGCATGGAAAGCGAAAGAAGCACCACAGCAAACAAAGCAATGCAGAAGCGAATGCAGAAGCCAATTCACAAGACAAAAAGAAGAAACACAAAAAGAAACAAATCGAAGAAGAAACAAATAATGTACAAATCGAAGAAGAAAAAGAGAAGAAAGAAGAAAATGAAGAAAATTCGCAAGGAAAGAAACATCATCGTAAAAGTAAAGATGAAAATACATCGAAAAAGGGAAAGAAAAGAGTAAAAAGAAAATCGGGAAGAATCGATGATGAAATTGATATATTGGCGAATGAAGGAAACGAAGAAAAGAAAAAGAAGAAAGAAAAAGTTGTTGAAACTAAAGAAGAAGAAATAAAAGAAAAGGAAGAAGAGAAACATAACGAAGAAGAAGAAAACGAAAGAATTAAAATGGAAGAAGAAGAGAAAAGAAGAAAAGAAGAAGAAGATGAAAGAATTCTTAAAGAAGAAGAGGAAGAGGAAAGACAAAGGAAAGAGCAAGAAGAAAGAATTCATAAAGAGGAAGAAGAAAAACTTGAAAGAGAAAGGAAAGAAGAGGAAGAAAGAATAAATAAAGAAGAAGAAGAAAAAGAGAGAATAAGAAAAGAGGAAGAAGAGAAACAAAGAAAGGAAGAAGAGGAAAGAATACGTAAAGAGGAAGAGGAAAAAGAAAGATTACGTAAAGAAGAGGAAGAAAGAATAAATAAAGAAGAAGAAAAAGAGAGAATAAGAAAAGAGGAAGAAGAGGAAAGAATACGTAAAGAGGAAGAAAAGAGAATAAGAAAAGAAGAAGAGGAAAGAATAAGGAAAGAAGAGGAGGAAGAAAAAGAAAGAAGAAGAAAAGAAGAAGAGGAAAGAATAAGGAAAGAAGAGGAGGAGAGAATACGTAAGGAAAAAGAGGAAGAAGAACAAATAAAGGAAGAAAAGAGAAAAAAGAAAGAGCGAAAGCACAAAGAAGAAGAGGAGGAAAACGAAAGATTTAGAAAGGAAGAAGAGGAAAGAATTAGAAAAGAGAAAGAAGAAAGAGAACATAAAGAAGAAGAGGAAGAAAAAGAAAGACTAAGAAAGGAGGAAGAAAGAAGAAATAAAGAAGAAGAAAAGGAAAGAATAAGAAAGGAAGAAGAGGAAAGAATTAGAAAAGAGGAAGAAGAGAAACTACAGAAAGAAGAAGAAAGAAGAAGAAAGGAAGAAGAAGAAAAGGAAAGACTAAGAAAGGAAGAAGAGGAGCGAATCAGAAACGAAGAAGAAAGAAGAAGAAAAGAAGAGGAAGAAAGGATTCGAAAAGAAAAAGAAATGTTACAAAAGGAAGAAGAGGAGAGAATAAGAAAAGAAGAAGAAAGATTAAGAAAAGAAAATGAAGAAAAAGAAAGGATACAAAAGGAAAAAGAAGAAAAATTGAGAAAAGAGGAAGAAGAAAGATTAAGGAAAGAAGAGGAAGAAAGAATTCGAAAAGAGGAAGAACAAAAACTGCGTGAAGAAGAAGAAAGACTAAGAAAGGAAGAAGAACAAAAGCAGCGAGTAGAGGAAGAAAGAATCAGACAGGAGGAAGAGAACAGAAGAAGAAAAGAGGAGGAAGAGAGAGAAAGATTAAGGAAAGAAGAGCAGCAAGCTGAAGCCAATGATGACGAAGATTCCTCTGAAGAAGATTACTCATCAAGCGATGAGACACTTTCCTTCAACACGCCAATAGATTACATAGACTCATCGCTCACCTTTGTATATCCACAGAGCACCACTATATCAAATCTCAACACCAAATGCAAGCGCGCATTCCCCACACCAATATTCCCCATATATTCATCGCTTCTCGAGTCGCAAATCTTTTCTCCGCTTAAAGTAACAGATGAAAACTATCATTCATTAATCGAACATTTTAATGAACTATTTTCCACATTTCAGTTTTGTTCTGATAACAAATCGGACACACGTTTTCTTACAACATTAATTCTAATTCTTTTGATACAAAGCAATTCCGATATTTCCAATGAACGCAAAACAATTTTTGTGAATTCATTAATTCCAACATTTAACAATTGTACACGACAAATATATTCAGCGTTAATTACACGATCTGATATATTAACAAATCGCTTTTCTACTGCTAAATTTGATTTCGATATATTATATGCAGATTACAAAGACTTTATCAGTAATCTGAAGTCAACATTCCATTTTACAAATGATATAAATAACTTTTTGTTCGACCAATTCATTAATGATTTCGATTTACGAATGGCAAATAGAATACTTTCGAATCAAAATCGATTTTCTTTCTCCAATGCAATGGTATGGAACACATTAATCACAGCTGTTGAATCGGATATTAATGTTTCATTTCCGATTTCGCGACAAATCGTTTCGATATTTTTGTTAGCGCCAAATGTTTGTAAGGATCCAAATATGGTCGATGACATTGCGAAGGATATACCGTTGGATGTAGTAGCGTTAATGTTATTAGCATACGATGTTAAAGATGTTGTACTTGGAGTGGAAATAAATCCAATGGAGTTCTTGAATAAGAAGAAAATAGAAAAAATTTTGGACGAAGCGAAATTGGAAATGAAAGACGTCAAAGGAATTGAAAATATTAGTGATATATTGCTGGAAAATTGGTGCGTGAGAAATAGAAATGAAAAAATATTCGAAAAATTCCCATACTTGGAAAAATATGTTAAGGAAAAATAAAAATTAATTACTGTTTACTGGTTAGTAAATCTTGAAATAACTGTAATTTTGGTTCAATATTCAAAATTTGATTCGTTTCAAGTATATATAGTTTAGAAAATCATCATATAAATTAAGACATTTTACTAAAGACGCCGCGAAAAACTATATACTTTCATACAACTACGAAGAACTGCATGGAAAAAAATAAATAATGATCCTTGTACATGAAGATATTTATTGCCAAAAATACAGAAGATTTTAATTTTTACAATTGCACCAAATTGAATATGTTAAAAATGAAAATCCCTTAAACAATAGATTCTTCAAAAAAGAATTGTGAGTGAAATACAATGATATTATTTAACATTTATTCATTAAACTTGGTATGCATATATACTTTTTATATAGGTTGTAAAAAAGCTTCTATGAATGACATTCTTATCAAGGTAGACAGTTTTTAGTGAGGACAGTTTTTCATGGCGTCTTTAGTAAAATGTCTTAATGCTTTAACTTTATACAGAGAATAAAATTTCACTTTTCAGATGAAAACGATATTTTTACATCGAATTTCTCTATCGTTCAACATAAATCAGATTTGATGTTTAGTGACTACGAGCAGCTTCAACAGCCTTTTCACCAGCTTCTGTAAGGTTGCTAGCGGGGATGATTGGGAGACCTGATTCTCTGAGTATCTTCTTACCAAGGTCAACGTTTGTACCTTCGAGTCTAACGACGAGTGGGATCTTAAGTCCGACCTTCTTTACTGCTGCAATGACACCCTTAGCAATCATATCGCATTTAACAATACCACCGAAGATGTTAACAAGAATTGCCTTAACCTTTGGATTTGAACTGATGATAAGGAATCCTTCAGTAACTGCCTTCTCAGAAGCAGCACCACCAAGATCAAGGAAGTTAGCTGGATCACCACCGGATAATTTGATGACATCCATTGTAGCCATAGCGAGACCAGCGCCATTAACAAGGCATGCGATATCTCCATCAAGTTGGACATAGTTAAGGCCATATTTCTCGGCACGAAGTTCCATTGGGTTAACTTGTTTAAGGTCGCGATAGCTGAAGATTTCCTTTTGACGATAATGTGCAGCATCATCGAAGTTGAATTTGGAATCGACTGTGATGATACGGCCGTCTACTGTTTCGGCAAGTGGGTTAACTTCGACTTGTGTAGCATCAGATCCGACAAATAATTTCCAAAGCTTTTGCATTTCTTGAACGCCACTCTCGAAAGCAGCACCTTGGAGGCCGAGTTTCTTAGCAAGACGCTTAGCGACGTCTTCTGTGATTCCATCAACACCATCAAGAACTTCCTTGAAGATTGCATCTGGTTGGTTCTTAGCAACTTCTTCGATTTCGACACCACCTTGTGTTGAAGCGATGACGACTGGTGCTTGTGAAGCACGGTCGAGGAGAATTGCGAAATATAATTCACGTTTGATCTCAACTGGGTCTGAAAGCATAACGCACTTGCAGAGGGCGCCTCCTTTTGTTGTTTGCTTTGTGCGGAGATGTCTGCCGATCATTTTAGCGGCAACTTGTTTAGCCTCTTCGGCTGATTTGACGAAATGAACACCTGACTTGAAGCCATCTTCAACCCATGTGCCTTTTCCACGGCCACCAGCGTATACTTGAGCCTTGACGACGACTGCTGGAAGACCGATCTTCTTGAATGCCTCAGCTGCTTCATCTGGTGTGAAAGCAACTTGGTTGATACCGGCGGAAACATTGAACTTGGCGCAGATTTCCTTGGATTGATATTCGAGGATGTTGAACTTGCGAGAGAAGCTTGTGGAAAGCATCTAAAAGTGAAGTGGTCAACACCTCTCAAATTAAGCTCTCAATTTTTGAGTGCTTTCTTCGATTTTGTGGGAACACGACTAATCATAAAAGTGACAGAAAACGTTTTCATATTTGAGTGAATTCTTCTTTGGTAAAATCAATTCTTATAAAATATAAATAAAAAATCAAATTTAATTTTGTTTAATTGATAATTTCATTAATTTTAATTATCTTTCAAAAGATCTCTTGAATCAAAATTAGTTCAAATAAAATAAGATTTATTTGGAATTAAAATAAGTGTTTCATTTAAGCTGGTTTATTTGAAGATAATATATCTATCTATATATATATATATCTTCAGCAAAATTAATGGTTTTTAATCTCGATCATGGGATTTGATCGGTTTGAAATTCTATGAGAAATAATCGTTTTGTACTTTTTTATGTTGTAGAAATAAACAAATAATCATAAGTATGCTGACATTATGTTTAGGAATAATTATTGTATGGGTTAATTTCGATGATTTCGGGGTGTGCGTTGAAAAAGCTTCCCCAGCAATCATAAAAACGACCATTTTGGTCAACCAAATAATTACCTTGGCTTGCTTCAACAGTTGGTATGTTATAAACGCAAAATGTTGTGCCATTAGTTTTGTGGAACACCAAACAATTTTGAACATTATTATCGAATGCTGCGTAAAATCCATCTTGTGTTTCTGGCGCGAACGAAAGCCAATTTCCTGTATTGTTGGAATGCTCAAGTAGGCCTGCTATTTTCACCATTGAGCTTTTAGCTGGACCAAACATCGCAAGAAATCGGAAAAAGTCGTTTTTGCTAACACTTGGAATTCCAAGTCGACAAGGCGTAATTAATGCTTTAAGAACACTTTCGGCATTATCTTGAGGCTGTTCATTATGTTTAAGGTATTGAGCAGCTTTTTCGATAAAAAGATTTGATTGATATGAATTAAAATTGCCTCCAACAATATCTTGCCATGTTTTTTGTGCAAGGTTGTTGAATTCAATGGAAGCTGAAATTTCTTGTATTTCATTGGTCGGAAAACGAATTATGATTTGATTATTTTCTGAAAAAATATTTGCTTGTTTTGTAGGTGGAATTAGAATCCCAGCATCCTTTTTATTAAAGCCATCACGCTTCCAATGAGTCCACCCGTTCCTGTCACGCTGTGTTTGTGTAAAATTTAGATCTTTTAGATTTACATTTAGAGTATTAAGTTTTATTCCCATTATAGATCCAAGAGTCTTCTTATTCATTCTAAACTCATTATCACTTATCCATCCAACTCCAATTTTATCTTCTAAAGATGGATTTTCAGCAACATAAGATAATAATAAATGCAACTTTGATGGAAACCTAGATGACGGATCACGACTACTTTTGCGGCGTAAGGCTGTTTGGATTTCTAAGGGTAACTCATGAAATGCTTTGGAATAATTTTGAGGGTCTTCCATAAGAAATTAGAGATTGGCGGGGTTTTAACGGTCTTAAAGCCTAGCGGTTTTAGTGAATTTTTTGCACTTGAAGTGATTTAAAAGGGAGTTTATTTTGTATGAACGGTTAATGTAAACTTTTCCTTATTACAATCAAGTCGTTTGAAAACAAGAAGTTTTTAGCTACCTCGTTCAATTTTCTGAATTTTCGATTTAATAACCGCTACCAAATTTTTGAGATATCTCATAAACAATTCAAAAACCACAACAAAATGATTTAGCCTCGTTAGGGTGACATTTCATTATAAAAACATTCTAGAATGTTGCTAGCAAAAGCTTATATGTAAAATGCTGGATCAAGAATCAGAAAGGACGTGATCTTAAGATTCCATATATATGGAACAAAAATTTAGCAATAAAAACGATTTTTTCACCACAATCAATTATCGTACAATTTAAAATGTAAACATGTTTGGTTTCTAGATATGATTTTCAATAAAAATATAAATTACACCTATTTTAAATGAAAGCTGAAAATGAAAAACGGTTTGGCAAAATACGGTCCGATTAAAAAATATTAAAAAAGTGGTGCGCTTCACAATAATTTATTGAATACTTTATGAATGTGTAAACTATTCTTCGATCTTACACAAATTATTGTGGGTGATCTGGCTTTTTGAATATTTTATATATTATAAAGCAATGCATTGCTCTAAACAAATTTTTAATGCCATTTTTTATCTTTCAAATCCTCTATCATTCATAAACAGGAAAAATGGAGGGCGTTTTACATCGTAACCCAAAATCCATCTAACAGACTGTAAAAAACACAGCAAATGTTAATAAAATTAAATAATTTTATGAGATTTTTACTGACAAATTTTAAAATAGAATTTTTTTGTGGTAACTTCACTTCATATTTCTTCTTCTTCATCATTATTTTCATGAATGAACAATTTCTCATGTAAACACCTTGCTTTTTTCATAATATTTTCTTCTTCACATTCAAACAATTCTTCCAAAGCTTCACGGCCCTCAAAACCCACAAATTTTTCGAGCATTTCACCCATTTTTTCGTTTGAACTTCCCAAACAGAAATACTTGTCGAAGACATCCAATGTTTTCGATATAACTATTGGCTCGTTTGTCAATCCCAAATATCTAATTAATAGATGAAATATATCCTTTTCGAAAAATACCATTAAATCTTCGAATTCTAAAGTCTTTAAAAATGCTATAACAGCATATGCCACTTCAATAGTGACATTATAAGTACTAAAAGCTAATTGCTCTTTGCACATATCCGATAAATTTTGAACTATTTCATCTTTTTCCATCAATGCCTTCGCATTGATTGCACAATAAAAACACCAAAATGATTCACATTGAATAGATGAAATATCTGATAGCATAAAAGGCTTCAGCGAGTTGAAATTGAATGAATGAATTAACTTTTTTTCAAGAAATCTGCCAATCAATTTCAAAAGTTGATTTGTATAACTTTTAGGTGGAAATTGTAGTAACGCTAATAGTGATTGAGGTATGTTGTTTTGAATAATGTATAGACTTTCAAAGTGATCTGATTGAATATATCTTTCAATTCCAAAGATCGAATACTCAATGATGGTTTCTTCGTCAGATGAAAGAAGAAGTGAAAAAAAATGAAGAATTGTCCCATGGCGATCACAGCCACTTGAAAATTGGAAAATTTTGATGCATAATTTTACAAATACTTTGATAAGTCTGGGTGATGTTGAAGCTGCAAGTTGTTGAAATATGTCATTGGAAAGAACTTGAAGACATCGACGAAGATATAATTCAATATTGAATTTGATCACATTCGAAAGAATAGATACGCAATTAACAACAACTTCTTCACTTTGCGTTTTTTTAATTATATCGGAAATAACTAAAAAAAGTCCGTTTTCAATGAAAAGTTGAACTAAGTCAACATTTGAAACAGTAAAATTGATAATTGCTTTAAATGCCAAATTACTAATTTCTTGATTTGGACTAGCAATGAGGTTAATGAGAATGGAAAAAATATTGAAATGCAAAAAAACATTAAATAAAATATCATTTTGGTTATTTTTAAAATCTGTGCTTAATGCTTTTAATAAACTTATGATTTGGTTGTCATCTGCTGGATTGGTTGTCATCTGCTGGCTTAATTTTTGGCATAAATCATCCAGCATTAAAGAGAATTGAGGATTTATTTTTCCTTCAAACTCACCATCCACTTCTTCAGTTACATTTTTTCTACTGGATCTTTTTTTGAATTGTAATTTATAACTTGAACTCAGGTTCATCGTGAACGTGATGAAACAAGAAGGGATACATAAGAACGTTTATTTAATGGCGGGTCTTTAACTTCCTATTTTCACAAAAGAAAACCATTTTTAATTCTTGCTGATTCTATGACAATATCGCCACTAACAGTCACTTCATTTTCTTTGCTATATGTAATAAATTTTTCAAAAATCATTAATTTGGACAATCTTATTTTAAAATATATCTGTATATCATTTCACCGGTGAAGCCAAATTGCTGTTTTATGTACACCCCGAATGATGAATGATTATATATATTTGATAAATTTGTCAAAAAAAAACTCGATCAAAAGCTTTACTTCAAGTTTTCATGCGATAACTGATAATTATAGCACTGTTCCATGGAACAATAAGACACTAAAATCATGTAACTCCACAAGTTCCCACGCGATAACTGATAATTATCGCACTGTTCCATGGAACAATAAGACACTAAAATCATGTAACTCCACAAGTTCGAACATATCAAAATAAATATCGAAGTTATACAGTAAAATACGGAATTTAAACGAAATTTATTAAATTAATAAATAATTTATATTTTGTCGTCAAGAAGCCATTTGTCATCTTCGTGCTTTACGAGTTCGTGCACATCTTCATCAATGAGTTCTTTCTGCTCATTCATTGACGAAATTTCATCTTCAATTATCTCTTCGCTTTGATGCGGTTTCTTTCGTTTGATAATGAATATGACAACGCCAACAATGACCAGAACAAATGCAATGGCACCGCAAATGATTCCAATCAGCTCAGTTTGAGTGAGTGCACTTGCTGTCGTTTCACTTGTGTACATTATGGTGAAGAAATCGGTGTAAAAGCTGATGTAAAACGTATATATAATCACTGTGTATTCGTAGTATATGAAATAGGTTGTGATGTGCGCATAGTCGGAGCCATGCTGCGTGAGCGTAAATGAATTGAGGAGAGAAATGACACGTGATAACGTGTGTGTAATGGTGAGTGTGAATGTGAGTGTGAGATTTGTATATGTGCTTGAAGTAGTGAATGCATTTGATTTGGTAAATGTGTTTGATACCGTAAATGCATTTGATTGTGTGAATGTGTTCGACTGTGTATATGTGAATGTGTTCGACTTAGAAAATGTATATGTAATATATCCGTTGCAGCCTTCAATCGTGGTGCCTTTAAATGCATTTAAGTTACAGAATTTATCAGATGAATATGAATTTAATGTCATTACTGATGTTGCACCAACACCATTAAATGCTTTTGTGTTATCAATAATTGTGTTACCATAATAATAAATGCATTCGAGTTTATTACATTCATAAAATGCATAGTCTTCAATAGTTTTGACATTTTCTCTCAGGAATATAGATATTAAATTAGAACATTCTGCAAATGAATACGAAATAATCGTTATGATAGAAATTGGAATAAAAAATGTATCGTTTAAATGTCCTGTTGGATAACATATGATTCGTGAAATGGTTTTGTCATAAAGAACTCCATCATGTTCATAATTGGAATAATTTGAATTGTCGTCAGATACATTTATAAATTGAAGTTTTGTACAATAACGAAATACTTGTAATCCAATATTTTGGACTGATCTCGGAATTATAATATTTGTTAACGAAGTGCACGATTCAAATGCAGAATCACAGATTTCTTTTACATTTTCTCCAATAGTAACATTTGTTAATTTTTCACATAATCTAAATGCCGATTCCCCAATAATTGTAACATTATTTGGAATTATAATATTTGTTAACGAAGTGCACGATTCAAATGCAGATGTACAGATTTCTTTTACATTTTCTCCAATAGTAACATTTGTTAATTTTTCACATAATCTAAACGCCGATTCTCCAATAATTGTAACATTATTTGGAATTATAATATTTGATAATGAGGTACATGATTCAAATGCAGATGTACAGATTTCTTTTACATTTTCTCCAATAGTAACATTTGTTAATTTTTCACATAATCTAAATGCCGATTCCCCAATAATTGTAACATTATTTGGAATTATAATATTTGTTAACGAAGTGCACGATTCAAATGCAGATGTACAGATTTCTTTTACATTTTCTCCAATAGTAACATTTGTTAATTTTTCACATAATCTAAACGCCGATTCTCCAATAATTGTAACATTATTTGGAATTATAATATTTGATAATGAGGTACATGATTCAAATGCAGATGTACAGATTTCTTTTACATTTTCTCCAATAGTAACATTTGTTAATTTTTTCACATAATCTAAATGCCGATTCCCCAATAATTGTAACATTATTTGGAATTATAATATTTGTTAACGAAGTGCACGATTCAAATGCAGATGTACAGATTTCTTTTACATTTTCTCCAATAGTAACATTTGTTAATTTTTTCACATAATCTAAACGCCGATTCTCCAATAATTGTAACATTATTTGGAATTATAATATTTGATAATGAGGTACATGATTCAAATGCAGATGTACAGATTTCTTTTACATTTTCTCCAATAGTAACATTTGTTAATTTTTCACATAATCTAAATGCCGATTCCCCAATAATTGTAACATTATTTGGAATTATAATATTTGTTAACGAAGTGCACGATTCAAATGCAGAATCACAGATTTCTTTTACATTTTCTCCAATAGTAACATTGATTAATTTTTCACATAATCTAAACGCCGATTCTCCAATAATTGTGACATTATTTGGAATTATAATATTCGTTATCGTTGATTTATAAAATGATTCTTTTTCAATCGTTGTGATTGTATTTGGAATTGTAAATGATTTGTTGTTCTTTGCAGGTCTACATATGATTCGTGTTATATTTTTATCATAAAGAACTCCATCATTTTCATAATTGGAATAATTTAAATTATCCTTAGATACATTTATACATTCAAGATTTGTGCAATCAAAAAATACATTTGATCCAATTAATGAAACTGACTTTGGAATGATAATTTCTATTAACG
Organism: Histomonas meleagridis; assembly: GCF_020186115.1. NCBI lineage: Eukaryota > Parabasalia > Tritrichomonadida > Dientamoebidae > Histomonas > Histomonas meleagridis. The sequence goes on from NW_027150756.1 coordinate 191,290, forward strand.
AAGTACATGAATAAAATGCTGATGCTCTTATTTCTTTAACATTTTCGCCAATTATAACATTTGTTAAATTTTTACAATAGTAAAATGCTGATGATCCAATGATTTTAACATTATTTGGAATGATTATATTTAGTAACGAAGAACACGATTCAAATGCTGATGCTCCGATTTCTTCAACATTTTCTCCAATGGTAACATTTGTTAATTTTTCACAGAATTTAAATGCTGATGATCCAATGATTTTAACATTATTTGGAAGTATTATATTGAGTAATGATGAACACAATTCAAATGCTGATGCTCCGATTTCTTCAACATTTTCGCCAATTATAACATTTGATAATTGAGAACACGATTCAAATGCTGATGCTCAGATTTCTTCAACATTTTCGCCAATTATAACATTCGACAATTGAGAACATGATTCAAATGCTGATGATCCAATTTCTTTGACACTTTCGCCAATAGTAACATTTAACAAATTATAACATGATTTAAAAATTTCATCTGGAATATGTTCAACATTTTCAATAATGGCATATTTAATTGAATCTCTATAATATTTAATATCATCAAAATCAATATCACGAGATATTGTGATTGTAGATGTTGTGGAATCATATTTTTGGAAGGTACACGTGAAAAATATTATAATAAAAAATAAATAAATATGCTCATTCTTGTATTTAAATTTGATCGAATTTTTTTGATTAAAATATCGTTTTAATAAATTGGTCATAATTTGCTTCAAGAAAATTAACAAAATAACAAAAATTTTGATGAAAAGTAATATAGTTAAATAGTTTAATTGTGAATAAAATATAAAAATTAAGAAATAATTATTAACAATTATTTTGTTACATGCAACGTATAATCTATTGGGAATTGATAAATCAGTTGGAAATCTTAAAATGGTGAATATTGTACAAACAAGAAAATTACTTAGAATACCCAAGAAATGGCAACAATGAAATGAAGTCATAATTAATGGCATTAGGTTTTTCATATCTAAAAGAGAATTCCAGTCTTGCAATGATAGAATTTGCGGGTGAAGAAGTTTGAATGCCCAGTGAAGGAACTTTTGTCAATTCGTTTTTTGATAAAATAAACCACTTAAAAATCAGAATCTCGTAAAATCCTACACACAAATTTCAATGTTGAAAATTTTAAAATTAAACATGTTTAACCATGTGGTCCAAAACCGCTGGAATGAACATTCACCGTTAAAGTCACAGGGAAGTTTCTCTGTTTCATTCAACATGCGCATGGATATATTTTGCGGTTCTTATTTCTGAGTTGCTGAAAATATTTGAAAGTTCTTGAAAACAGAACATTGAAATCTTGATTTATTAAATAATTGGAAATTAGTGTGTATTAGTACAGTATATAACATCCATAAAATCTGTGCATTGCACTTCTCAGCTCGTAGTAAATGCGAGAATTTTAAATTTTCAACTTTGTTTTTTTTTAAGTATTTAAAATAAAATATCTAAGACATAATTCTTATGTCTTATAATAAATTCCTATGTATTAATTCCTTTGAAGCAGAACAAATACATAAAAACTTAAGCAGTCGTAACTCAAAATACAACCGTCACAATTAGCGGTTATTTTTGATGCTCAACAAAATTCAATTAAAGTTAATCCTCACCAAAATCGATTTTCATGAATGGATGGTTCAAAGCTTCTTCTGCCGAAATTCTTTTCTTCGGGTCCAACTGCAACAACCCTTTCAGCAGATCCAAGAAAACTTTTCGATTTTCGATGTCATTATGTTTATCTTCATCTGGTTCATAACTCATTATTATATCCTCCAACTTCTGATGAACGAAATAAGGTTGAAATGTAGTAACGAAATCTTCTCCATTCTCTTCGCAAAGTAATTGTTGACTTTTTAATGTACCATCTGGCATAAACAATTGGATATATCTTGGTGAAGATATAACCATTTCTTTAGGGAATTGGCCAATTGTTTGTGCTATTAGAGTTGCAAGATGAAGTTCAGTTTGAGCTGGCATTAATGGGAGACCTAACATAAGTTCAGCTGCAAGGCATCCAATAGACCATACGTCGACTTTGCTGTCATATGGTAAACGCAAGAGAACTTCTGGTGCTCGATAAAAGCGAGATTGTACATATTGTACATCGATACAATCTCCTACAAAAAGGCAACTCCCAAAGTCAATTAACTTAAATTGTTCCATTGACTTCGGATATGCCTGAAGAATGTTTTCCGGCTTTACATCTAAATGTATTAGATTGTATGTCGATAGAGTATAGAGCACAGGAAGAACTGACTTTAAAACAGATTGAACGTACTTAAGCGAAAGGCCTTTATATTTGTGTTGAACTATCTCATCTAAAACGGATGGTCCGAGTAGTTCGATAACGATACAAAAATGATTAAGATAAGAAAACCCTGACTCGATGACAGAGATCCTTGAAAGGTCTTTAGCACTTAGATATGTTTTTAACTATGTGTTAGTGATATTCTATATATGCTTAGAGATATATCTCTAAGCATTGAAACATACCCATAATAAAGCTTGAATTTCATATTGGAATTGACAGTGCGCCTCTGTTGTTGACTTTGAAATTTTAATGGCAAATTGACGATTGGTCTGTTCACCTGCATGACATTGAACACACTTATAAACCTGACCAAATTGTCCTGCACCAAGCCATTTTTGTATTTCAAAGACATTTCCATTTGGATCACTAATTTTTTGGTTCGGAAAAAGTATCAAATCTCCGTTTATATTATCCATTCTATTGTTCCCATATGGCTCAGATGGTTTAATAAGTGCTTCTGGAATGGATATCATTTGATGGTTTTGTGTTTGGATGAATTGGGGATTGTGGTATTGAACTTTTTCAATGCAATGTTGGCTTTATTAAACTTTTTGTGAGATGTCAGAATCTATCGTCGAATACGTTTACTTTTATTTTATTTCATTCAATTCGAAATTAACTGTGAAAAAAATGTCACGGATCGTTTTCAATTCAAAAACAGTCAGAAATAAAGATGAAGAAAAACAGACATTAGAAACTTATACATTATCAAACTTTAATAGCTATAAATAAAATTAAGTTATTGCTTTTGATTTTATTGATTATTATTATAATTTATGATGATGTTTCCACAAAAATGGTGAGTTTGTTGATTAACTATAAGAATTTTTTGCACAACAGTTTTAACGTCAAAATCCTCACGGTTTCCGGTGAGTTTTTATGGGTGTGATCCAGGAATTCAAATTTATTAAAAATGATTTGCTATAATTCTCAGAGAGTGAAAATATATTTTAATTCGTAAAAAAGTCAATTTTTTGAACATCATTTTTTATAGCATTTATTTTTTATTTTATTATTTCGAAACAACTATCAGTAATTTAAAGCAGAATCATAAATATAAAAATTCATGTGAAAAGAATTTAAATGAATAACTTTGATGTTTAAGTTAAGGATAAAAGTTTTTAATAGATAAAATATCAACATTATTTATGATGTTTTTATTTAGATGTTTCAATAGCTGTAACGGTTATACTTTGGTTATTCCACCGTTTGTGCATTTAACCAACGTTAGTTGATAGTTTTGAATCACAAGAAGTCCTTCTACTGTTTGTTTTTGTTTTATGTTTTGAAATATTAATTGAAAATGTGTGATTTGTCACAATAGCTTTATGTTATATTGATTTGACATAAAATATTTTTAAATATACAATTCTTTGAAACCAAAAAGTTTATAAATATGTAGAGAATATGGTGTTGATAATAATTTTATTGTTTTTGTGTGAATTATACTGTTACCCATGCTAATGAGCGTTTTATTTTGATTGATAAAACTGGAATTTTATCGTCATCTATTTTATCGAGGCTGTATCATGCGAAATAATTATAATTATATAAAATTTCAATGTTACCGACAAATTACATATGCTTAAGATCAAAATGCATGAATGATAAAGAAAAATTTCGCATTATAAAATTTGTAATTTTTCGATTATAAAAATAATTACGGAATATTAATCATCACTGTATTGACATTGATCTGTGTACGCATATAGTAATTTTAATTACAGATTTAACTATCTCCGAGTGGTCGAAAAAATTAAATTTTTTTTCAGCAGTTGTGCGAACGTTCGGGAAAACCGTTTGATCTAAAATTCAATTTAACGTCAATCGATACTTTTTCAGAAGTTTATTATTATGCCAAATTCAAATAAATTTACAATTCCATATTTTGAAAGGGAATTGATAGGTTTACTTGATTTGTGTTCGTTCTTAATATTCATGAGCGATCTAAATCCATTCGATGCATTTGATCCATTCGCGCTTTTTGGGTTAAACGATGACACTACCAAAGAAGATTTTGATGATGCTTTTACACTTGCTCTAAATGAAATAGACAAAGATTCATCAATCCATTTTAATGATCCTTTTTCCCATCCAAATTTCATACAGCAGGACATTCCACAGCAACACAGGAGAGCAGTATCTTCACCCATGAAGATAGTTACAATGCCATCACAAGAATCTCAATCTCCTCAACAATCTTACATTAATCAACTTCCTGTGGCCGTATCTGCTTTCGAACTCGTTCCTGGTTCACAGCGTCAACGCTTTCCACGAGAAGTAGCATCTCCGCAGCCAGTTTTGCGTCGTCCACCTGATGCATTTGATGATATTTCCAATGCTGCCTTTATAGCTGCTTGTAATGACCCTAATCTTACGTTTAATCCCCACATGATTGGTTTCATACCCTCAACATTATGGGCTGACCGTGTTATTACATTTGGCGATATTGTATCCAACTTTTTCCAAAAAAAGAACAATGCTAACAGCAGATTTTCACACAAGCTCTACAACGCCCTTAAGCTTAGTGAGCTTTCGCCCATATATCCACAATTTGTAGGTGTTCGATGGCTCACCCCATTAATCTTAAGGGTTGACAAAAGAGTTTTTGCCCGTCTTTTGGGCATCAAGTCCATCGATGGATCACTTTTCCACCAACAAGGCAACTTCCCTTCACATGGATTTTTCGAAATCGGCGCAGGCGATGCAGCCAAATATTGCCCACCTGGAATAGACATGACAGGAGTGGACTTTGAGAACGTGAGATTGCTTATACACAGCGAGCACAGATTCAGGAAGGGCTGCACTGAAGCTGACATCGAACCTTGCAAGTGGGCAAATTCACACGCACATAAATGAACTTCGAATTGTACAATAAACGTTTTCTCTCATTAGATGTTTTGGATAAAATTCCAAGTCATCTTTCTGATTGTGTAAACAAGTAAAGTTACTTCGAAAAGTCGATTTTATTCTTTGCGATATCAATGGTTATAGAAAATTCCTTTTAAGTCATATAATGAAACATAAAATGAATTCGATTAATAAAATTCAAAAAAATTTCCATTTTGAGGCATTGACATCCTATATTGATTAAAGCATTGATGTTTTACATGCCAAATTATAACTTTTAAATGGAGATAATTAGAATGATTTGAAGCATTTTTTGTATAAAATTTATTTTAAGGATTAAAAAAAATGCGAAATATTTCTAATATGATAAAGAGTTTTTGATTAATGTTATATTTACAAGTTTATAAATTATATGGATTCATGAAAAATTGAAATATTTTTGATTTTTTCAGAAATTGTCCACCGTCATTAGCAAACAATGCGAAATGAATCGTAGATTAAACTAAAGAATTTGTAATACTTTTTGTTAAAACATATTCAAGCGAAAAAAACGCATTGTTAAACTAAAATTCAATAAAAAATTTCTTTGCCTCATCGTTTAGTAGTCGATTAGTACGGAGAACTCATCGTAGTCGAATTTTTGAAGATCTGGAGGTATCTTATCACTTGGAGGAATTTCCATAAACTGATAAAATTTGTCCAATTCTTTTCTCGAAATTGTTCCAGAGTGGTCAGAATCAATAGCATTAAACACAAGATGCGTCAGATCATCTGGTGTCTTAAGGTTATTAATAGAATCAATAAACTTAACAAATTCGTTGAAAGCAACACCTCCATCGCCATTACGGTCAGCGATGTACATTAACATTCTGTGCTGAAGAGGAGGCATTCCAATTTCATGAAGATAAAGACTCATTTCATCGTGATCGAGAACCTTGTTTCCATCCTTATCATACTTCTTGAATGTTTCCCTAAATTGATTGATTTGTGACTTTGTGTATCCTTTTGGAAGAGATTGTTTGCCGCCCATAACGAAGACTGTTTTAACGGTTTTATGGAAAAAGTTTATTTTTTGGTCAAAAAACATTGTTTATGATAAACCGTTGAATAAAATTGGATGAAATTCTTTTGTTTTTAAATTGTGCTAAACAGCTACACAACAGAAATTTCACGTAGAATTTTGACTTAAAAAATCAAAAGGTTAAAAAGTTAACAATAACGAACCAGAATAACACGAATTGAAACTTTCAATATGAAAGCCGGTTTTATAATCATCCTCCAAGAAAGGCTGTTCACCTTTTTAGTGGTTCCTTGAAAATTTGATTATTTTCAAGCAAAAACGAGTTGCTTGTGTTCATAATCTTTAAGTCTGTTGTGATGTTTGTGTTTCTAAAATTTATTTTTATGGGTGAGTTTGTATTTAATCACACATTAGCAAAATAATTTACTAACTAATATTAAAATCCTTTAAGCCTTCAACGATAAAAAGATGCTATACAATTGAACTTTTGGAAGCCTTCTAGATAATTGATTATGTTGTTTGATAAAATTTTTACTCAACACAACTTAAAATACATTATATCATATTGAAACAATAAATTTTTAATATAAAAAATTATATCAATATATGTTTTTTATTTATACACCGCTTTCAACGTTGTTATTATTTGATTGAGGGTTTTTGTTATAATTAGCCCATTCTCTTGAAATTTTACAAATTGCAATAATAATTATATCAATATTATGAAGTTAAGTTGCCTGTTAGAACAGATGGGATGTTATCAAATCTTGGATATAATGCTGGATTTGTTATTGGTTTACTAGTTACTATTTGTGGCTTTATGTTATCATTTTCGTTATCTTTATATTTGGCTACCAACGACAATGCTAAATGAAATTATTGATAGTGTAAGTAAAATTCGAGTTTTTGTTGATTTTGTGTTTTCCATCCATGTGACGATAGGAACATGAAAGTCACTTTTTAATAAGAGATTCAACAACTCTTCGGCTATTTATGCATAAATATTTATTAAATAAGGATTATTTTTATTTATCTTACTAATATGGAATTATCATTAAACGCATGGTATTTAATAATTATTGAATTAAAAAAATTGGTTTTTTGACATTTATGAAACTTGTAAATTTATAAGAAAAATTTAACTAATTTTTAATAAAACAATTTCAAGATAATCATATTAAAGCATATTAAACATTTAAAACACAATTAATAATAATGAATGGAAAATTACACATAAAATGAAAGTTAACTAAAATTGTTAGACAGCTAACATTTCTTTTTCATTTTGATCCAATTCAATCGGAACTGGATCTGCTTTAAGTGCTTCATATTTGGGAAGCATTACGTGTGAAACTGCTGTGTCATTATCTTCATAACGTGGCGTAGAATTGGCTTTATCAACTAATTCATGATACGCTTGTTCTTCAACATTAGTTTAAACCTCCTCGATTAAATATTTTCATCTTATTGTTTTAACAAATTTTTAATTTGATTTTTTTTGAAAATGTTTCATGTCACATGTCTGTAAATAAAACATGTGAAGTAATTTAACATCTTTGTAAAATGGTTTTATGCTTCTTAACACTCATTTCTAAAATAGTTTTACAATAAATAAACATTTTTAAATTTATATTCATTTTTATTTATAGCATTAATTTTCTTCATCATTTATGAATTGATTTATTACTTTCGCTTTACTTTTTAAATTTGAATATGTTATTTTACCATTGGCACTTATTTTTTTTTATTGATTAATAATTAGTTCCATGTTAATTAAGTGTAAGTGTGAAAGTTATAGTCTGTGATGTAAATAAGCCATATGTTCTTTGATGTTTATACCTCATTATTCATCGTATTGAATGTATTAAAGATATTTGATCATATCCATTTAATATCATTATAAAAGTTTTAAAGTTATTTTTAAGACGATGTAATCCATTAATGTTATGTATCATCGAAATATTTTATTTCATAAGACTCATATAATATTTATAATTATCATTACAAAATTTACAAATATCTAATATTGAAAATTATATTTGTTCAATAAATTTTTCTTCTTGAAAATCTTCGGCAAATGGATCTTCTTCAATATTTATGTTACTTATTCCTGTAGTAAATGTATTCGTCGTTTCGTTTTCATTTTGTTCTGATTTATCATTTTCATAAATTTCTTCTTTTTTATTTCGAATATGTGTTAATAATATAATTAATAATATGATAATGACTATTACTATAACAATTACACAAACAGAAATGATGATAATTGTTGTTTTATTGTCGTTATTTTGATTATCATTATTATCAGTGTAAAACATTGTAAAGAAATTGGAATAATAATTATAATAAGTCGAATAAATAACAATCGTATAATTGTAATAAATAAATTCTGTTTCAATGTATGAAAATGTCGAATTATTTATATATAATGAAAATGTTTTCGTTTGTGTTTCATAAATAGTTAATGAATGTGTAATTGATAATGTAATTGTTAATGTGTATGAAAATGATATTGAAATATCACTTTGAAGTGATGCAGTAAATGTATTCGATTGATTAAATGAATGCGTTGGAAGTGGTTCACATGTTCCTTCTGTGTTGTCTTTGGCAACATTTAAATTTCCAAATTTACTTCCTACATATGTTGGATATGTGATAACACTTGTAAAAACATTAGAAAATGCACTTACTCCAATTTCTGGTTCTGAATCTCCATAATAATAAATGCATTGAAGATTATAACAATTACCAAATGCCGAACTTTCAATATTTTTTATTCCATAGCCAAGTGTTAATAAAGTTAAATTAGAACATGATGAAAATGCATAACTTCCAATTGTTGTAACTGAATTTGGAATTGTAATGTTTTTGATTGATGAACAAAATGAAAATGCTCCACCACCAATTTCTGTAACATTTTCTCCAATTATAATCGTAACTAATTTAGAACATGACGAAAATGCATAACCTCCAATAGATGATACTGAATTACCAAAATCAACTGAAACAACTGAAGGCCATCCTGAAAATGCATTACTTGGAATTGAATAAATATTTTCACTGATAATGATAAATTTTGTGTTATTTTGATATTGATCAACATAAATAAAATCATTTGAATTTATGATTGTAAGTGTTAAATTATTTTCATTATATATTTGATAAGAGTTCATGAAAAACATAACAAAAATTAAAATATTTTCAGTTTTTTTCTTATCTTTTATTTTCAATGTATATTTGGTCGTTAATATTTTCTGAACTGAAATTGTGTTTTTATGATAAAATTTGATATAAATAACCGGAAATGTAATTGAAAAAATGACGGTTAATTGAAGTAAAACATTCAAAATGTTTGGTCCTTCTTCGTTGTCGTTTTGCATCAGAAAAAAATGTGAAAATTCACGTTTTATAGGATATACATCTTCATAAGATTTGTTACATGTTTTTTCAAATATACCATTTTTGACAAATATATCAATTTCGAAGGATTTTTTCAAAATGTTTGAAAAATATGTTCTTTGAATTTTATGTTTGTTATTAAAATTCTGATGTACAACTATTGTAGATTCATTATATGGTATCAAATTTAAAAATAATTTGTTTATCAAAACTTTATAATTATTGTTAAATCTTTTAAATTTTTTGTTCATAATTTCATTAATTGATACATCCTCATCACATTTGTAAGTCATAGGTTTCTTGTTTTCGTGGTTTTGTATTTGTAATATTTCTTTTTGAATGATATAAGGTGTAATAAGCTTTGTATCGGTTATAAATCGTTTCATCATGATCGAAATGCTGAATAAAAGAAAGATCCTCATGTTTCAGCTTGTAATATATATATAGACCTTCACCAATTACACATCGGCTATCTCAAAAGTTTAAAATCTCACGGTTAAACTTTTAAAAACCTGTTGTTTTATTGTCGTTTTTCAAACCAATTTTGAAATATTTCTATCGATTTTTTAAGACGATAATCAAAGAAACAGCTTTATAACATTATATTTTCACTTTTAAATAACATAATGAATATATGTTATAGAACTGAATTTATGCTTTAATTTGGTGTGCTGTTCATTTATCTAAGATGTTTCCATCATCATAAAATTAACACTTTTTTAAAACATTGGCAATTCTGTTATTTCTTGCTTTTAAAGTTTATTATTATATATATAATAAACAAAATATAAGGAGTTCTTCATGTCCGAAATCAATTACATTGTATCTTTAATTTAAAAGATATTTTTTGATTTTGAGAATAATGAATTCAAGTAAAGTTCATCCCAATTCATTCAAAAGCTAACATTTAATGTATTGACAATTATAATTCAAAATTATTGATCGTTGTTCAACAATATTTACCTTATTATATTTAAAGTCAGTGATACTATTTAAACATCATAAAATTCAAAATTTCATATTTAAATAAACGAATTCAAAGCATTCTAAAGTCAAAATGATATTATCCTTAATATGATTTCATTTTATTTTATATGACAACACATAATTTGTATAAAAATTAAATTAAAAAATTTCATTATTACACATTTTATTCATAGCCAATTGTCTTCATCTTCTTTCACAATATCTTCAACTAAACTATTTACTTCTTCAATTTGCTTTGTACTTGACGTTGTCGTGTCCTTAAATTGTAACTTTGAATTCGATTTTTCTTTCTTGTTATTACTTTTCACTAAAAATATAACAATTCCAACAATGATCAAAACAAATGCAAATGATCCGCAAATAATTCCAATCAAAGCATTCGTCGTAATTCCATTTGGCGAATTTTCATTGGAAGTGTAAAACATTGTAAAGAAATTGGAATAATAATTATAATAAGTCGAATAAATAACAATCGTATAATTGTAATAAATAAATTCTGTTTCAATGTATGAAAATGTCGAATTATTTATATATAATGAAAATGTTTTTCGTTTGTGTTTCATAAATAGTTAATGAATGTGTAATTGATAATGTAATTGTTAATGTGTATGAAAATGATATTGAAATATCACTTTGAAGTGATGCAGTAAATGTATTCGATTGATTAAATGAATGCGTTGGAAGTGGTTCACATGTTCCTTCTGTGTTGTCTTTGGCAACATTTAAATTTCCAAATTTACTTCCTACATATGTTGGATATGTGATAACACTTGTAAAAACATTAGAAAATGCACTTTCTCCAATTTCTGGTTCTGAATCTCCATAATAATAAATGCATTGAAGATTATAACAATTACCAAATGCCGAACTTCCAATATTTTTTATTCCATAGCCAAGTGTTAATAAAGTTAAATTAGAACATGATGAAAATGCATAACTTCCAATTGTTGTAACTGAATTTGGAATTGTAATGTTTTTGATTGATGAACAAAATGAAAATGCTCCACCACCAATTTCTGTAACATTTTCTCCAATTATAATCGTAACTAATTTAGAACATGACGAAAATGCATAACCTCCAATAGATGATACTGAATTACCAAAATCAACTGAAACAACTGAAGGCCATCCTGAAAATGAACCACTTGGAATTGAATAAATATTTTCACTGATAATTATATATTTCACAATATTTTTATATTGAGAAATTTCATTAAATTCATTTGAATTTTTGATTGTAAGTGTTAAATTATTTTCATTATATATTTGATAAGAGTTCATGAAAAACATAACAAAAATTAAAATATTTTCAGTTTTTTTCTTTTCGTTTGCTTTCAATTTATTCATTAAAAATTTGATTTCATAAAAGAAAAAAAATCCCAAAATAAAAAAGTTATAAGTTAGAACTTGAGCATTTTCATTGAATTTGTACATTTTTTTCATGAAATTATTATTCATTGAAATTGGTAAATGAGCTTTTAATGAAAAATGATTAAATGTCAAAGAAAAGAATTTGAAATAATGTTTAACATATGATATCGGTAACTTTAATAAATAGGAATGATGCTGATATTCTTCTGTGATATAATTAAATGTATTTGATTCATTCGCTGTTTGCATAATAAATTTTGTGATTTTAATGGATACACACTCTTTGTTATGGGCTGAGATAGGTAAGCATGTATACCCTTTGGATTCTAAAGTGAAATAAGGAGAATGTTTGAGAGTTTGAGAACTAGATAATTGATCACTAAAAATCCTTGAACCTGAATTTTTTGGAGAGGTTTGTAACAAGCAAAAGAAATACATGGGTAAAACCAGAAAGAAAGAACACATTTGCGAGAAAACTTGAGAAACTTGCTAATAAATCAGTCAAAAACGATACATAGAGTTTCAACCGCGCCGCGTTTTCGTCGGTTCGTTGGTTTAACTTTAATTGATGCATGTTTTGTTGTTTTTGCGATCGGAAGCTGTTTACAAAACTGAAAACGTAATGTTTTTATTGAAAAGTGACAGAAAGTTCCCTCATTTCAATTGCCAAAACAACAAAAAAAAATGAAAGAAAGTGGTGTCGCTCGACATCAACAAACGGTAACTTATGAAAGAAAAACGCTCAAAAAGTTCGCTTCAATTAACAGAAATGAAGTATTGAATTTTGAATGCAAGTTTTGGGGACTCCTATAAACGGCCACGTTTTTTTTTTTAAACCAACTGGATTAAGCTTGCTTGAACTAATAATTTGCTATCAATTATGTACTGAATCAACCAAGAAATACATATAATCATAAATTCATTTCCGCTAACAATTTCACAATTTCAATTGAATATTTAGAATCGGAATTATACAAGAATAAGCTTCGTGTTGTTTGATGAGCAAAGCAAAAAGGTTGAAATATATGTTTTTACAGAATGCGATGTGTTTCGAATATTCAATAATAAATAAATATTTTAACATTAAAGAATAAATTTATATATATAATATAAACAGAAAATAACAAATTTTTTACACATTCAAATACATTAAATAGTTTCTTTTTCTTTTGCGAATCCACCGCAATTTCAGTAATATACATTTGAAAAATTGTTCATTGAATTTTTTAATGATTTCATCTTCTGCTAAATCAAATGATTGAAAATATTTTATAATTTCATATGAGCAAATTGTAGAAGTATAACTTCGGCCAAGTCCATCAAATACACAAAACAAATCAAAGTTTGGAATTATATTAGGAAACACGACTAATGAATCTTCCATAGTATCTCTATGACCTTTAAGTTCTTTTAATATTGAGATTTCATTAAATAATGAATCAACTTCTTGTAATGATGATTGCAATAATGAAATTATTTTGAAATTTTGTATCATTTGTAACATGTCATCGCTCATTTTGAAGTTTTCTCATTAAAAATTGCAGTTGCAGTTATTTCTTTATTTAAATGAATTGATGTTCTTTAAATATTTCACTTACGGCAGCTGCTGCGTCATCGTTTACTTTCATTGAACCAAAACCAACCAAACCGAATGGCTTTGGCTTCTTTGGGTTGTTATCTATTTTGAGTGGTGCAATTTTCTTTTGGTCGATCAATGGTTTAAATGCATCTTTTAATTCGTCGGCGACTTCTTTTGTTACCAATCCATAAAAGAACTTATTGGACAATACCATCATTGACTTTCCTTCGACTTCTTCTTTCTTTTTATCTTTAATTGCGTTATCCAAACCAGACAAGTAAATTGTGGCGTTTTGTTCTGTACTTTTGATGATGAACTTCTTATTATTCTTTGCTAAACCTAAAGATACATTTAAGTATAAATTCTCAACAAGTAAATTCTTTGATTGTGACATAAATGAGTTTCGTTCTGTGAAGAATCGTTGGCAATTCTTTTCAAGGTCTTCTTTTGATACTCCATATAAGTTTTGTAAGTTACGAATAATACGCATATCTTGATGATGTGAATCGATTGCGAGTTTTCCTGCAACAAATTCAATACGGAAAACTCCATCTGCGACTTTGTTAGCTTGAACAATTTTAACTGATCCGATTTCATATAATGAATCACAATGTGTACCACAACATGCTTCAGTATCAATGCCATTAATATCGACAACACGGATAGCATTACCTGGTATAGCTCCTCCTTGATATAATACAAATCCCCAACGTCCTTCTGCTTCTTTTCGGGAGTACACTTTTTTATAAACCTTTGAACCACTGAGTATTAATTCATTTGCTACTCGATCGATTTCTAATAATTGTTCATATGATGGTAATTCATAATGTGTTAAGTCAATATGTGCACCATATTTAGTTTTCTTGGCACCATTTTGCCAAACATGTGGACCAAGTACTCGACGTGCTGCTGCAGCAATTACATGTGTAGCTGTATGTTGTACACGTAATATTTCACGAACTTCTTTATCGACTTCTTGGAATGCTTCTTCTCCTTCAATGTTTGGATCAACATCTGTTTTCATTATGAAGATTACTACATTTCGGACTTTTTCGATTTCGGAGATTTCATATTTAACATTTTTAACTGTTATAAATCCTTCATCATGTTGTTGACCTCCACCTGTTGGATATAATATTGTTGAATCACAAACAAATGATTTTTTGTTAATTACCTTAAGAACTTTAGCTGTATGTGTATATACATGTTCATATTCCGGTAAATTATATAACTCTTTGGTAGCTGGTAAATTACTTACATCATATTGTGATTGTTGTAACATTTTTCCAGTACGAATACGATGTTCATCAAACTTCAACCATAAATCATCTGGCGCTTGTTGCCCTGAAAATTCGGATATTTCTGCTGGATCTAATCCATATGATTCAATTGCTAAGATCCAGTCATTAATTGTTAATGTCTTATCACCTTTCTTTTTATCAATTAATGACTTCAACATACTAATGCTCTTAACTTTACCAGTTGTCCATCTTTCATATTCTAACTTAATAACTGTCTCTAAGCAGCGAATGTTCTTAAACTCAGGAACAAATCCTTTAAGTCCATTAATGTGACTCTTAAATAAGCCAATGATTCCTTCGACGCCGCCAATCTTTTCGAGCCAATTACGTTTCTTTAAGATTGCAAATACACGGCGAAGAACATTACGGATATTACCACCGCCGCCGACATTTGATGGTAATGCGCCATCTTCAATTGCAAACAAACATGTGCGGGTATGATCGCAGATGATGATAAGATCTGAAAATTGTTTAAGTTCTTCTTGGAAACGTTCAAGTTTCGTCTTGTTTGGATCATCTTCGCATGGACAATTTAGTCCCATCTTTTCGCCAATTTTAAGCCATGAGCCACTGACGTCATCATTTTCATCTACATCAAATAACGCTGTGTATTGCGCAAATTGACGGAAATGTTCCGTATCAATTGGTACTCCAAGTTTGGCGCTTAATTCAGGTAACATGTAATCAAAGACATAGATATATGATGTCCAGCCTCCATTAATGAGCCATGGAATTCGTTCTAAGCCAATACCAACATCAATAACTTTGGTATCAATTGGTGTAAATTTATAATCAGGTGAAACAGCATATTCCGTGAAAACCATATTACCAATCTCAAGGCCACCATAAAAGAACTCAACACAAGCGCCACAGTTACCTCCACCTTGCCATACATCTTCAATAAATGTTAGGCCATCTTTCTTAAGATGAAGAGTTTCGATGCACCATCGATAGTTGTTTTCAATGCAGCTGTCTTTCCAATAGATTTCTTCAATTTCGTCATATGGAGGTTGTGGTGGATGTGTATGATCAGCATGGTTAAAGACTTGAATACCAAGCATGTTAAAGCCGGAATAATGACGACCTGTAACACCGATGTTATCAAGATCATTGAAACGAAGGCAAAATTGACATTGAATAAGTGGGTTACCTGGTGGTTCGGATTCACCAGAAACACAAAATGGTTGGTAACAATAAATACCAGCTGCTACAAAGTCAACATCACTACGCCATCGTGCAACAACTGGGTATCGGGGTACGACTGTATGAGGAACACGAGTAGTGGTGAACGATTTTTGGAAGTCTTCCCAAGCTTGATAATAAGTAATCTTTTGATTGGTGTTTTCTTGATTGATGAATGAATAACCTCCAGCACAAATGCTATCACCGCAATTGTCACGAGTAGGATCAGATGACCAGAAGTATTTGTGACATTTCTTGCATTGTAATCTTGTGAATCCTTGTGAAGATAAGAATTTTGTTGGCCATGGACTTTTACCTTCGGCCATTAATTGATTAAAGAATACTCTAGCTTTCGATTTGACTTCAGATGGTGTTAATGGAACTGGTCCATTATCCTTCTTTTGAGCAGCTTTTGCTGGGCTCATTTTTTAAGTGGGAAATTTGATAAAGTTCGGTTTGGCCGGGCGATTCAAAAGAAGCAAACAAATATCGCTTCAAAAAGTTTGTAGTGTGGCAAAAGAAATTGATGAAATTAATCGTTCGTCTATTTATCTTAGTGAAAAATAAAATATGAAATCATTTTTATCTGTCATTCGTGAATTAATTTGATATTTAGTTTCAGGTAATATTTCGCATCGTATGGAGATTTTAAATAATTTAATTGGTTTAACTTATCAAGAAATTATTTCCCTGTATAAAACAAGTAACAATATTAAGAGTTTCATAAAAAAATGGGTTTCATAGTATACAAGATTTATTAAAACAATTTAAGTTTATGCAGCGCTACCGCTACTGCTACTTGATGTATCAGATTTGCTAGATTCGTGGTCGCTTTCTTCTTCAATCAAATCTTCTTCTTCATGATAACTTTCACTTGATTCCATTGAATCTGTTTCATCATCACTGTAATCGACTTCGTCGTCATCAGAGTCACTCGACATTCCTTCAGAAACATAGTCCTTGAGGACAAATTTCTTTGTGGTGAAATTGGAACCAAATCTTTTTTCAAATAAATGAACATAAGTTGGTCCAAACCATCCTCCATCAATTTCTGAGTACTTATCAATCTTTAGGTCATAGACATCGTGGCAACAAGGACAATAAAACATCACACTATAAAGACCTAATCTATCTGAAATACCATATGGAAGACATTGAGCATTGCAAAAAATTCTGGGACACTTAGGATATTTATTGCCTTTGTAAACATCTTTCATAAAATCAATTCCATCATCAGAAGATAAAAAACGTGCATGAAGATACCCATAGAGTAGAAATGCTTGTTGAATAATCTCTTCATTCTCTTCATATTTGGCATATACTTTAGGATCATTGAGAACGTCATAAAGATCATCCATATTTGTAAAATATTTCTTCAGACCATAATAGTTAAAGTAATCATCCAAATAGTATTTTGGGATTGGAATCATAACTTCACCATATTTTGAATTTTTCACGTATGCTACAAAATTAGAGCAATTAGTCATTTTCCCAAAGGAAAGTCGAACAAACATAGTCAATTTGTGAGTACGTTATTTCTTCAAGTAAAATGCACCACCATTTTGATGAGAAAGAAGAAACCCTTTTAGATGTAACACTTAAAAAATACCCAAAAGAATCAATGAACAAAATTTTTAATTTGAGAATATTTATGACTACAAAAGTTACAGAGGAATCTTCAAAAGATAAAATTTGTTCTTATCTCACGAAATGGATTGGAAAATCAGACTCAGATTCTATTTATGGTCTCTCACTTTTATATCCAGGATCAACAATTCATTTCATCCAATCAAATTATGAGAGAATGTTTCAGTTTTTAAGGGCATTTAAAAAAGACAAAGATGTTCATGGTATGTGGCCTGTAAGGATGTTAATTTCTACTGATAATGTTGTTCCAGACACGATCAAATTTTATGATGTTTCACAAATTGATTCAATGAAACAAGATTTTTTTACAGCAAATGCAGCTCTTGAAATATCTATTGCAGAAGTTTATAATTCTTTTCTTTATTTATGTGAGAGTTTATCCTCATTACCAGATAATACAAGAAATGACTCTTTGCAAAATTTAATTAGAGACTATTTCAAATGCCTCCCAGCGGACTTCCGCGTTTTGGGATTTGCTGAGAATGCAGAACTTCCAACACTCGAAGAATATCTTGAAATATATGATGAGCCTATTGAATGGACGCCAATGTTTGAAACAATTTGGCCACCAGAACAGCGACATGATCTATCTGTGATTGAGCAAATATCTGAAAATGATAATGAACAGAACCAATCTTAATTTATAAAGATTTTTGTGTTTTATTTTTGTGCATCTTTAAATGCTAGTGTAACATATCTAAAAAGCATTGTTATACTCGATTTTTTGATAATAATTAGATTGAATAATGTTTTTAAATTCTATTAAAAAAAATAGATAAAATAAATTGATAAAAGCGAATGAACTTTAATAACAAAGTTTTTTCTCTATTAAATTGTTCTTAGTGAGAAAAGATTACCCAGATTTATAACCGTAGAATCAGTATGGTCCATAAATTATAGAAAATTTTAATTGAGTCTCACAATAACCGCTTGAATTCAGAAATTTACTTGTTCCAAGAATGAAGAACACCCCACAAAAATCAACTCCAGCCCACTGGGAGCTTCTCACCCCAGAGGATCAACATGGGTACGAGATGCTTCAAAAGGCTCTTGCCTCACCAGAATGCAAAAATCGTCGAAATAAGTCAAATGAAACTTTTATTGAAGTGTTAAACACAATCAAAAATTATGTTGTAAGAGGTGATGAAGGCGATATTAAACGATCCCTTGTTTGTGGTATTGTTTGGCTTGAAAGTGGCATTGCAATAAATACTCATCAATTAAGCCCACTTATTCATAAATGCAAATCATCTATTAATGGTTCATTTCAATCTCTTGGATATGGTACAATTCCTACTGGTTCAGATTCCTCTAATGAGCTTCTCTCAACATTTCCATTCATGCGTGCTAATTTTTCAGAATTACGCCAATGGACCATTCGGCAGAAGATAACAGATAACCAACCAAAAGCAAAAATCAGTCAACTTGTTCTCCAAAAACTTCAGAATACAGCACCGCCCGAAGAAGATAACTCAACTAATACCAACGAAATGACACTCACAGAGTTTGTCCGTAATCTCCTTGCACAAAAAGGTCAACGTGCTGTACTTTCAGCACCACCAATTCCACCACCAAAAACCACAACAACACCTCCACCAGATATACGGGACGATCCTTTCACATTTATTGGTGATAGTTCTGGCTTCAATGCATTTGATTTTCTCGATGAACTCTAACCAAAATTTTTCGCCAATTTTTAACGTTCTCCGTTATTTTAAACGGTCTCTTTAAGACCTAAACGGCCACATCGAACACAAAATTAAAAGATTCTGGAAAATATGGTTATTCTTTTAATGTGATGCCCGCCCAATTTTTATTAAAAGCTATACCAAAATCATGAAGATAATGAGGAGATCTTCTAATAAGTTTACAGGTGACCAATTATGGAATCTTCATCAAGTAAATATTTGATACGTCGAACAGAATTAGCTGTGGTTACATGTAATACACCGGAAATACTTCCCATTCTAAAATTGCTGGATCATGTGTTTTGGCACTTTATGATCATGAAGTTAACGGTCAGCGCCGATAACGAATTTTCAACGGTCGATAATAACCGCCAGTAAATTATCGCCCAATTCTGCATATGGCATTGCGCTCTCTTTCGTAGCAGCGCTGAGAGCAAATTAAAGTTGGTCGTGCGATTGTTCGGGATTACGTACATAAACTTTGACTAAAGCTGTTAAAATTTGTAATTTAACTTCTGGAATTTCATCTTGAAATGAATCTAATAAAACATCAACGTTCTTTATGATGGTGTTGTACTCATCAAGTATCCATATGGCAGCTGCTTTCGCTCGAGAATCTTTGTTTTTTTCAAGATTGGAACAAACTATTTGAATGATGGATTCAAACATTCCAGGGAAATGTCGAAGGGCATCGGCAATAACAGTAATAGCTTCTTCAACGGCATATTCAGCTTCAACAAGTTTAACAAGTACATCTACACAACGACGAGCTCCTACTTCAACTTTAATAGCGATCTTCTTTAGAGAATTAATGGCTTTTCGAACAAAGTGAACATCAACTGAATTACAATATTCCTCAAGTTAACCCATACGTAAAGTTTTTAGCTGTTATAACATGAACCATAATATCAAGTTTTTCTAATTTTACATGGCTTGGATCATTATATTTACGAAAGAAAAATCAGATTTGGTTTGAGAGGAATTTTGGATACTTTATAATTAAAAGTGACAGGTTGAATTTCAACCTGAGATTATAAACTAAAGTTATGATTGTGGGATACCACCGCTCATTAATGAAACAACTTTATTAGCCGCTATCTTTCGCTGGTGACTATTATTTGAGTCAAGCATATCTCTGAGTTTGGAAATTTCTCCTTTTCTTGAACATATGTTAACATCAGAAACAAATTCTTTTCAAAAGGTAAATCTTACTTCATTGTTGTGAACAGGTTATGTTACTGTGATAGCAAAGCAGATTGAGGTTAAAATGACCTTTTTAAGAAATTCAATATTTAATAAAAGTTGTCCATAATTTTTAAAATCGATTATGATCTCAAAATATATTGATCTAAAACTAATCTGTATGTTATTCATCAGGACTATATGTTTTTCGCTATCATTAACTTAAATGACATGTTAATGATTTTATAACTACTATATATTATATTTGTATCAAACGTAATAGTAATTGTTATTGATGGCAATAAGATTTGCTTTCCACTAGAATCAGGATCCTGATTTGGAGATCTAAAAACGAGAAATGGAGTTGATCCAATCCATTTGAAGGTTTTAAAAAAAGCTCATTTTAAATGTGATGTTTTCGTTAAAGTGCATCTTTTGTACAAATATGAAATATTTTACAATGAAATCTGATTTAAACGGATTAATGAAAAATGTTTTAGGAAATTTATAACATGTAAATATATATATATATATATAATTGTCATGCTATATGGCAAGATCTACTTAGGATTAAATTTTTTTCTTTTTCTACTTTGAATGGATTTGTTCAATAAGGTTTTAGAATGATAACAATTCTTTACCAAAATGG
Source organism: Histomonas meleagridis (assembly GCF_020186115.1). Classification (NCBI taxonomy): domain Eukaryota; phylum Parabasalia; order Tritrichomonadida; family Dientamoebidae; genus Histomonas; species Histomonas meleagridis. Next base: position 212,498 of record NW_027150756.1, read on the forward strand.
AAAGAATTCCATTTGATCATTTGCTTCATCTGTTATCTCATCTTGTATTCCTTCTTTTTTACTAAACATTTTAATTATTTCGGTAAATTCATTTTTTTTTTTGCATACATGTATGCTGTACTTTATATAATTTTCAAATATAATAATAAAATCCAAAAAAAATTGGATAAACATTAAGCTTTATACATAAACATCTTTAGCATTAACATCAATTCCTTCTTGTTCAAGAAGTAATTTAACTATTTCTGTATGACCATTTTTAGATGCAAACATAAGTGCTGTCCAAAATAATTTAAATAATTTCCAAATATTATTTGTGAATTCTCATCAAGCCACTTTTTGAAATGAAAAAATTAAAAAAAATAATTTCGTTCACAATTTTCAATTCAATTTAAAATTGCAAAAATTTTATTGTTTATAAGAAAGTGCCTCTGCAATTTCCATACCAGCTCTGCTCATGTCTACTGAAAATAATGTGCAAAACTATTAATGTAAGCTAGTAACGTACAACATTTCATATTCTGATTCTTTTTAAATATAATGAATGCAACCATTTTGTCATGAGTAATAGGAAATGGTTCTTCGTGTATTAGATTTATCATCACTTTGGCATATGCATGAATCAGCCTATCATATGTACTTTTCGTTCCTGCTGAAACATTTGCGGCTGATATTGTATCAGCTTCAGCAAGTAATTGCTCCATCAATGACATTTTAAATATGATTCATAAAAAAAAACTTAAAAACAATATTGAAAATTGTGAACGAAATTACTTTTTTTAATTTTTTCATTTCAAAAAGCGTCGATGAGAATTACACATAATAAAGGCAACTTTTTAAGACGATGACCAAAGTTCATCGTCTTAAAAAGTTGCCTTTATTATTTGTGAAATATTAAATTATTGAAATAAATTTTAAACTAAATAAATAAAACTCTTTATCATTAATATCAATTCCTTCTTGTTCAAGAAGTAATTTAACTGTTTCTGTATGACCATTTTTAGATGCTAACATAAGTGCTGTTTTAAATAATTTAAATAATTTCCAAATATTATTTTGAAATATCGAATTATCAAAATAAATTATAAATAAAATAAATAAATATCTTTTGAATTAATATCAATTCCTTCTTGTTCAAGAACTAATTTAACTGTTTCTGTATGACCATATTCAGATGCTAACATAAGTGTTGTTTCAAATAATTTAAATAATTTCCAAATATTATTTTGAAATATCGAATTATCAAAATAAATTATAAATAAAACAAATAAATATCTTTAGCATCGATATCAATATTGTCTTGTTCAAGAAGTAATTTAACTATTTCTGTATGACCATTTTCAGATGCTTTCATAAGTGCTGCCCAAAATATTTTAAATAATTTCCAAATATTATTTTGATTTATCAAATTATTAAAATAAATAATATATTTAGCATTAACATCAATCCCTTCTTGTTCAAGAAGTATTTTAACTATTTCTGTGTTACCTTTTGAAGATGCTCTAATAAGTGCTGTGTTAAATAATTTAAATATTTCCCAAATATTATTTTGAAATATGAAATTATAAAAATAAAAATTAATTAAAACAAATAAATATCTTTAGTATTAATATCAATTCCTTCTTGTATTAAAATATATTTAATAAGTTCAATATTTCCTGACTCTAATGAAAATACTAAAATATCTTTCGGAATTTGATTACTTTCAAGAAAATGTTTAATGAGAAATATGTTTCCAATTCTTGCTGCTTCATTAATAATGTATTCGCAAATTGGCATCCCTTCTTTTTGTAAAAATATAAAAATTTCATAATTATGAGATGAAATACACTTCTTTCCAAATTCTTCTAAATTATTAATTTCAGCAATTTTATTTTCATAAAGATATTTAAAGATATTATTTCGATGAAATTCAATTGCTGCTTCATATCCACTTTCAAATGATGAATGATTTTGTTCACATAAATGAATGATTTCTTCATTTCCACCTGCAACTGCATATTTACCTGTATTATTTACTTTTGCATTACTCATAAGTAAATATTTTCTCATAAAGTGATGGTTTAATTGTTTGATTAAAATCGAATTCATTTTGTGATGATATTTCTTGAAGTTTTTCTATTTCATCATTTCGAATTATTTTCGAAATTTCATTAGGATTATGTCCTTCTTTAATAAGTTTCTTATGAATTTCCCAATCATTCTTTGAAAGTTTTTCAATGTTTACTATCTTTTGTTTCAAATATTCTTTTTTTTCTAGAAATTTTTTGGACATGTAATGTATAAAATACGATTCTTCTCTCATCTGTAAAACTATGTTTGATTCGCATAAATTTTCTTGAATCATTCTCTCAAGAAAATAATTTGATTCTTGAGAATGTATATTTAAAATCATTTGTAAAAAAACTTTATGTATTTTACTTTGAATTTGTTTGTTATCTTCAAAATTTTTTATTTCTTTAATGAAATTCATATAGATTTCAAAATCATTCATACCTGATACAAATGATGAATAAATTATTTGACTAATAAGTAAGTTAAATGAATAATGGTAATTATTATCAAATATATCAAATATTGAAAGAGTTGATTGGACAATATTTTCTTTATTTAATGAAAATATTATTTTTTGAATATACTGAATTGTTTCCCAATTGTTCATTTTTGTTTTATCTCTTTGTTTCATTTATAAAAAAATGTGGCAAAATAGTTCGTGGATTTTAAACGGTCGAAAATCTGTACGTTAAGGGAATATTTTTTTGCTTGCAGCTTTATCCTTGATAAATAAAAACTTATCCTATTCAACAAAGCTCCTGTTTTCTCTAATCTATCTTTCTATATTATAATTATCCTTTGCTAACCGATTTGATTTTTTTTGAGTTTTAAATGCCTCTAAAACTCATTCATAGTAAAATTTTTGCTTAGCTAATATACTTTACACCATCAAAATAATAATTTGTTTCGATTTATATAAGAGAATTTTCAAGCAAAACAAAAACCCGCCTGACAAATTTTATTATTCTAAATTAAGGGGAAAAAATTATTACATTCTCGTGAACAAAATCTTTTCCTGTATAAAATTCTTGGAAAACGATAGGTACACGAACCATTTTCATGTGCATTAATTCCGAGCTATAGTGAAAGGATAAAGTTTACTAATAATTTTTCATCGTTACAAAAATAAACGGTTCCCATTGCTATTGTTACGAAAGTTTTTACAATATCACTCTACATTACTTTCTTTATTAGTGTCATTGCCACTAGTAACATCCATTGAATCCACATTCCAATCAGCTATGAGTTTTAGCATAGTAACTTTGGCCAAATGAACATATTCTTTGATGCAATCTTTTGGTAAATCTTGTATTTGTACGATGTTTGAGCTGATTATCTGAGCATACGGTTCCACATCTTTATTTCCATTTTTACAAATTTTCCGAATAAATTGTGTTAAGTAAGCTAAAGTATCTTTTTGGATCTTTGGTAAGTTGTTAATTACTTTAGGGATGTCATCCAACGGAACATCTTTAACATCGTTAATAGATATCAAAGGAGGTTGTAACTTACTTAGAAATCGTTTTAACAATGAGCCTAATTCTTTTACCGTTGCATTTTGTAAGACATCTTTACCTGCTTCGATATCGACCACCAATGAATTTAATCTTTCGGAATCAGTATTAAATAATATATCTTCAACATCACCACGTGCGATTAATGTTTCACAAAGCTTTTGCAAAAATAATGGTAATGGTGAGTTATTGTATGAATAAAAGTTTTGCACATACAAAATTTCAGACAAAGACGATCCAAACAAATGGCGGAGTTTGTTCTCAATAATTGTGTCAATGTACGTATCGTTCAGGTCACTTGGCGGTTTCCCTTTGATGAGCGTGACGAATCGGATATATGACAAACGTGAGATACGTGCAATGACTTTGTTGATGTCATATGAATATGTGGAAAGAAATGAGCGAACTAATGATTGAACTTTTTGTGAAGGAATGAGTATTGTACACATAACTAAGATTAAATCCCACCCTCTATAACAAGCATCATTGGATTTACATGTGTATACTTGTCGAAGTAATTCTACATACGTTTCATCAATTAATATAGGTGACTCATTGGCAATATGGATAAATTGTGAAATTGGAGTTGTCTCAGAATCATTCATATAATGGACAATATAGGTAAAGGTAAGCACAGCTTTTTTGGCAAGTTTGGAATCGGAAATTTCTAATAATGGCATCATATTTGGATTTTCATCATATGATAATACGTCCGCACGTGCGTTAGACTTTTTCTTGCCTACTTTACGGAAGTTCTTTTGTGCAAAATCTTGGAACAAAACAGTATCTTTATCAGTAAGAATTGAAAGAGGCAAATATGGAGGTAAATCAGAGCTAATTTTGGTTTCACATGAAAAGAGAGTGGCTTTTCGCCCTCTATGGCGTGTAATGATCTTTTGTTGTGAATTTGTATGTTTAGTTAATAAAGGAGTTGATCGAAGTTTGCCATTTTCATTTCGTACTAAAGACCTCAGCGAATTATGGCTTGCTTGCTTATAACTAATCTGCATATTTGTGGTTCCATCATAAATAATTGAATTATCTGGAACATTCCAATATACCTTATTTTTAATTGGTTCATGAAAGTAGTTTTTTCCATTGTTTGTTTTGAATAAATAGAAAATTGTTCTACTTGCACTTGCTTTGGATATCATTATCGAAATGTCACTTTTGGAAAACAGGTGGATAATTCTGAATAAAAATAATTATTTTATTGTGTTAACAGCAAATTTGATCGCATATTTTATTTCGATAATGTAAAAAATAAAGAAGTGTTATGAATTTAATGTTTGTTTTGTTTAAATGAATTTATTTATTGCCTGGGAGAAACATTGTTATTTTGTAAAAATAATGAGAAAGTGAAATGACAAAATTTGAATGATTATTTGACTTTTTCATAAGGCAAAATGCTTTGTTTTCAGAAATTAAACGTTTAACCGGCAAATAATCATTTTATGACAGAGCACCCCTGTTATAAAATGCGACTTGAAGTTCGCACAAGAAATTCTCCTTAAATTTTAATCTTATAAAATGTAATCCTGAGATCGAAGAAAAATTTAACCAGATCTTCACAAAAAAGATGTTGATTTGAGATTTTTTTTAATTTGTAATTTAGTTGTTTTGATTATGCTAGTTTAATGATTTTTCTTTGATAAGGAGTAAAAGAACGAAATTTAATTTTTATATAACAAATATTTTTTTTTAAATCAATCCCTTTGATCTGATTTTATGGTACTTCTACAGAAAGCTTTGTTGAAAAATTACAGCAACTTCTTGTACAGTGCGATTTTACATTTCAAGAAGAAAAAACATAACTAAAATCAACACCACCACCTCCACCAGAACAGAAACCTACACCTACATCAGCACCTAAACCAAAACCAACTCCAGCACTAAAACCCAAATCAGCAACTTCTGATAATACAGAGCAAAAAATAGCAAATCCTAAACCAACACCAAAACAAGAGAAACCAAAAGTCACAAAAACTTTGGTTTCTTCATTATACGAATCCTTCCCTGATTCATCAATACCAAATTCCTCTAGAATATCAAAAACAAAACCACAGCCCAAACCTTCAAAACCTGAGCGTCCCATTCCATCTCAATCACCATCACCCAAGGAAATAATTCATGATTGTTCACAACCTCCCACCATATCAAGAAGAAATTGAATCCAAACCAATCAAATCCAAGCAAGATAAGTGGGCTAATTTTAATCGGCGCTCAGCCCAAAGCCACGAAACAGAAGACCTCAGCAAGAAGCCGAAGACTCGGACACATCGGGCATTGAAAAACCTCCACGATACGTGATTTCATTATATAAATTTTACATCTTAAGAAATTAAATCGTTTTTATTTATTCTATTTCTCATTCTTTACATATTAAATCCAATACCTTTGTAGCCTTTTCGCTTATATTTTCATCATCAATTACGACCAAGTCATTTAAAATATCCATTAAATCGTTTGAAAAGAACTCATCAATTTGTTGCGACAATTGGTTTCCATTTTTCAAGACACAGTATATGTTTCCTATCATATCCAATGCCTGGATTACGAAATCTTCATTCGACGAAGACATCACTTCAGTTACCACATACATTACTCCGCTATTAAATAACTCCTGAATATAATTAATATCGGAAGTTATTGTAGCAATTATCAAAGCGAATAAACATAATTCTTTTTTACTTTCGAAAGACAAATTTTCTTTTTCTTGACAAAACTTTTGTAAAATTGGTATAATTGGTAAAACTTTTATAATGTTATTATCGATTTCAATGTATTTTAATAATATTTTGATAGATATCGAACAATATTTCCCATTCATATTCCATAAAATTAAATCACAAATAGTTTCAGGTTTTACAATTCGATATAATACATTAACAATTTCGGGAGGCGACTTATCTATTAATAGATATATTACATTAAGTATCGAATACCAATATTTTTCTTGGTTTACATCTTTTAAAAATGTAAATAGATACGCAATTAAACCATGTTCTGCAATTAGTGTTGGCGTAAATGGATATTTTTCAATGAGTAAAAATAATATACTATTGATTTCAATAAGTAATTTATACTGCTTTTTGTTTAATAAATCGATAAATAATAATATAAATTTGTCAATGATTTCAACGGGTGTATTGTCTTGGAATTCGAAAAAAGCTATGAAGAAATGAAGAATTGCTTTTTCAGATTTAACAACATCAAGAGTTGGCTCTGGTATTGCGGTACAGTTCGCTTCAAGTACAGTAAGAAAATGCATAGGTAATAACGAAGTCATAAACGGTTGATAAAAATCATCCGAAAATGATAATATTGAACCTGATATTTGTGCCATGTAGCGGGCAGAAAAAATGGTGTCATTTTGTGTTAGTAACATGGAAAAACTTTTAAAAATATCAAGTGATATTAAATTATAAGCTATTTCATTTGATCGCAATGTACTAAATAAAAGAGTTTGAAAAGCATTTTCGCGTGTGGAAAACTCAAAGTTGGAACACGCAATATTCAGAATAACAGGTAACGCATTTGTTTTCAGAATTAATTGATGATCACAATTTTTAACTTGAACAAATTTCGAAATAGTATTAATGTTTGCTTTAAGGACAGGATAGTTTTGTGATTCATAAGCTTGAACAAGTATTTCTAAATCACCAACAAAATTGTATGTTTGATTTGCAAATGACAGTGGAGCTTCTTGTTCACTAAAGGTAGGCGTTGTAATCATAAGCATTTTTTGCATTTGGCGAATATCATTGGGATTTCTCAGTTTGTATGTGCTATTCATGTGAGACTTAAACGAACTCTTTCTGAACTTTGGAGCACCCCGTTGATTATGTCGATTTAATTATTATTCAAAACTTTAATATTTTTCTTTATTTATTTTATAAAATCAAGTTATCATAATATTTATAACATAACAAAGAAAAATTTATCCAAATTTTTTTCTTATTTGATTTATTTTTTTTTACACAAACGATTGAAACACATATTAAACTATGAAAAGTTAATGTTTTTATGGATTTGCTATAATAAACATATAATATATATTAGAAAGCATGAGATTCGATAAATAACGAAAAAGTTTGTATTTATTAAATTAATAAACAAATTAAAATATTATGTTCTTAAAATATGTTTATTTATATCTGACTGATAAATTTTTCTTCTTTGAAATCGTCTGCAAATTGATCTTCTTCAATATTTGAATTATTAATCCCAACTGAAAATGTATTATCGATTTCATTAATTTTATTATTATTTTCATCTGAAATATTCATTTCTTCTTCATTTTGTTTTCGCTTCTTATTTTGGTATTTAATCATAAATATTATTATTATCATTACAAATACAATAATTATTACAATTACAATAACAATTATAATGATAATTAATGTATTATTATCATCAGTGTTTATTATTACATCGATATAAGAAATATAAAAGAAATTCGAATAATAAGTAAAATATTATAAATAATATATATAATCGAAACAAATATATTTAGTTTCAGATTCAATGAAAGTAATTGAATAAAATTTTAAGAAAGTATAATGATAAACTGATAAAGTTTTTGTATATGATGAAGAATAAGTTAAAGTATTAGTATTAACGAATGAAAAATTCATCGAAAATGTATTAACAAAAGTATTTGAATCAAAATTACTTTTTGTTCTCGTAAATGTACTTAACTTAGTTAATGTTTAAATTAACAAATGTATTTAAATTAGTGAATGTATCACTTTGTGTGAATGTGCGTGTTGGCTGGTGACATTCGTCAAGTGTTGTTCCCTTAGTAACACTCATATTTCCAAATGTTTCATTTTGATATGTTTCTAATGTCATAACTGTTGTCGCTTTTATATTAACAAATGTATCATTTTTTATTTCTGGTGAAATTACTCCATTAAAATGAATACATTGAAGTGATGTACAATTAATAAATGCATATAAACCAATATAATTGACATTTGCACCAATAAAAATTCTTTCTAAATTATTACAACTTGCAAAAGCATAATCCATAATAGAAGTGACTAAATTCGGAATTGTAAATGTTTTACTTTTCATATTTGGATAACAAATAATTTGTGTAATTTCTTTAGCATATAAAACGCCATCATTTTGATAATTCGAATATCCAATATTTTCTTCTGAAACATTAATAAATTGAAGTTTTGTACATTCTAAAAATGGATTCCCAATCGAAGTAACAGAAATTGGTATATAAATATTCACAAGGTTTGTACATCCTCTGAATGCATCAGATCCAATACTTCGTACGCCTACATCTAAAGTTATCGTTTCAAGTCTTGTACATTTATAAAATGCATTACCACCAATGTTATTACAACGAATTGTAATATTGTTTGATGAAATACATTCATAAAATGCACCGTCTCCAATTGAACTCATTAATTTTTCTGGAAATTGCACATATTCTAATTGTTTACATGATGCAAATGCTCCATTATTCATATTCATATAATCTTTTGAAAGATCATTCAAATCAGATACTGTGAGTGTTTTTGTCTCTGCTTCATATGATTGCTTTGTATTAACAAAAAATATTATCATCAAAATCAAAAAAATTTTGAAATTTTGTTTATTTTTGTGACAAATTAAATAACTTTTATAAAATATTTTATAATAAAAAAAAGAATATTAAAAATAATTAAAAATGAAATAATATACAAATTGTTAATTGTCGATTTAAATATTCCACAAAAGAAATTCCTCAAAAAATAAAATATTTTTACTTTATTTATTATATAAATATCAAAATATATTGATTAAAAGAATAAAATGATTTTTAAATTTCAAAGAAGAAATTAATTCGTAAACATTTTTTTATGTATCAAATAGTTTTATAAATAAATGAGTTAATAAATGATAATATTTATAACTTATTTTATGAATCTTTTCATATGAGAAAAATAAAATTTTGCTATTTGATTTTTGATATTATTTAACAAATAATGAGTATATTCGTTCTGAATATATTTATTTGCTGTTTCATTTTTGTTTTTGAAATTTATATATTTTATATTTTTATGAAGAATATTTTCATCATGAAATATGTTGGAAATAAAGTCAATAAAATAAATGCTGAAAGTAATTAACAGATGTATTTCATTATTTTTCATTAATTTGATGCTTGCAATTGGAAGATATATTCTCGATTTAAACTCGAACAAAGAACTTTCAAATTTTCATCAGAAATGTGTGAAATTGGTTGTTTTCCATCTGAAATTGAAATTATGATCGAAAATTTAATGCACCAATATTAAAATCAACTATTATATACACAAAACGCAATTATTTAAGATCTTTATCTAGATGTTAACAAAAGAATGAACTTTTATTCAGATACATATATTGGACAAACTCAGTAAACAAATATGAACAAAACATAAATACTCCATATATTTTGAATAGAAATTGGGTATCTATAGATGAACAAGGAGTGTTTATGAATTCTGGCTTGCCAACTACAGTAGTTTACTAATAAAACAATTGGAAGGATTGTGTATCTAGTGGTACCGTTTTATAGAACTCTAATAAAAAGATATGAATCTGCCTTCGTCAACGGTTTTGGCCATATTCCCATTTTGAATAATTTACTAAAAATTGCGCTGGCAGCCGTTAATTAAAAAACAACCAAATTCAGGAAGCAACCAAGTTCTCAAACCAATGGTAAATTTAATCAATACTTTCTTTAGAGAGAAGATCGTAAGACGTGGCCCAATAGCAGTTGTTTTTTTCCTGTTTATTTGTGATATTGCATTGATTTTTATTAATATTTCTTTTCCCCGCAGAATGCCAAAAGATGAGTTATGGATAACTGATTATGACGTTGATGTAGTATATTCATGGGTTGATGGTGAAGATAAGTACTGGCAAGAAAAAAAGACCAAAGCCGAATTAGATTTTAAACATCTTACACGACCAAATGTAGACAAAGGGCGCTTCATCAATTTTGAAGAAATCAGGTATTCACTTCGTTCAGTTGAGAAGTTTGTTCCATGGGTTCGTAAAGTTTTTATAATAACAGATAATCAAACCATCCCATATATCAAACGTGACCATCCCAAGATTGTTTATGTTGATCATAAAACCATATTTCCCAAGGAAGCATTACCATGTTTTAATTCCAATTCCATTGAACATTCCATTTCCAATATTCCAGGTCTTTCAGAAAACTTTTTATATCTCAACGATGACTTTTTCTTTTCACGGCCACAGTCCAAGAAAGAATATTTTGTCCGCAAAGGAGTACCGAAATATCATGTCATCAATGAACGGTGGCAAGATGTTCACGAAGAATACTATAAATTATCGCAGCATCCGAACCGTAGTGACTCAGATAAAACGAATTATTTTGCCTCGTTATATTATACCGCAAGTTTGTTCCACAATTTAACAGGCGTCTATCCATATAGTCGTAACTTCCATAGTGTATTCCCATGTACGCTCACCATAATGCGCGAAGCGTATAAAATATTTGGCGAAACTATTAACCAAACAATTGCCCATCATTTCCGAGAATATAACGATATCATGTTCCAATTGTCATCGATTTTGGCGTGCGTCAAAAACCCGAAACTATGTAAAATGTATTCGCATGGAGAAAAGAGTTATTACGCAAAAGAAATTAATTTCCACGTCGACCATAACCCGTTCAGGAAAATTAAGGCAAAGAACTATTTGTCTGTTTGCGTAAATACAGGAGGATCAACTATAGACGATTATAGGAAATATGCAAAGATATGGCTGGAGCAATGGCTGCCGGAAAAGTCAAGTTTCGAAATTTGATGTGATCACTTTGATAATAAATAAAAAATATATCTTAAATTCTATAAGTTTTAGTAAACTAAAAATTTATATATTATTTAATTTGTTATGAATTTTCTACAAAATAAATCAGTTGAAGAACTTAAATGGTTTTTAAAGACATTAGATCATTATCCAAATATGATGTGATATTATTTCGAAATTTTATATCTTTTTTGAATATTTTGTGCTTCAGACCGTTAAGTAAGATTTTTAAATTTAAAGTCAAATTTAAGTTTTTACCTATGCAAATATCTGCAAAGTGATGCTTTTATTTATAAAAATGATTTTTAAATGTGGTTGTATATTGGAATTCCCCAACAATATAAATTTATATACAGTACCGGACACGAAAATCTGTCCATCGGCCATAAATTTCTGTCCAAAAAATAACCGCTGTTTAGAGTAAACGGCCGCGAGCCGAAAACATTGTCCATCGGCCGGAAATTTCTGTCCAAAGTCTTTTGGGCTAAAACGGTTTTGCAGCGAGCCAAAAAAATTGTCCATCGTTTACTTCAAATGCCGATCATTTCGTGGACAGAAATTTCCGGCCGGTGGACAGATTTTCGTGTCCGGTACTGTAAAATGGTATTTAAGGTATTTCAAAATTGAAATTTTCAATGCGATTTGATCAGATCTGAATTGAGAATATATTTGGTCTTGACGTTAGCTGTTTTCGATTATTTCAGACACGAACACGAACTTTTTCAGTCAGTGTAATTGTGATGTTTTAACTCCTTCTAAAAATACACCTTCTGCAATCCAATCAATTTTATACCAAAACTTGATAATGTATTTAATAAAGCACAAACTGTTTCAAAATTGCATCCAAATATTTAAAATTTTATTTATGTATAAGGATATTTACTCAAGTATAGAATGCAAAAAATTGTATATCGACTTATCACGTAACATTTCTGGTGATTTTCCATTTCTACATATTTTACCCAATGGGAGTGCGACAGAAGCGATTACCACCGACAGCATCCAATCCTTAAATCCCAAGCGATGACATCCTACGTAAGTACCGCACAACAGCAGCAATATTTGGAACAACACAATTCCGCATATTATCATTATAATCGAAGGGCTTTCATTGAAGTTTTTCGTTGTTGGGTTATTTCTTTCTACGGCCATTGCGTTAAACATGTTAAAAATTTGGGCGAATACGAAAACATTTAATATGAATGAGTAATGATAATCTCCGAAAGGAAATGCGTTCATTGGAGGGAATATTATAATCAACAAAATGACAACGAATAGATATAATACTTGGAATGTTATATTCTTCACCATAAATGGAGTTAACAAAGAAGTGTTATTATTTAACTTCTTCTTTTGTAACATATAATTCTTCGGCTTTCCAATGCTATAAATGATTGCGCCCAAAATTACAATGACGAAATTTGTATAAAGTGTTTGGAAGCCATTAAATATCATTTCGGAGATGAAAAACGATGTGACAATCGATGTTAAAAGTGTTGACGTAACAATCATTAATTGGAACTGTATGAAACAACGAATTTTATATAACAAACAACAATTCCATTTGAAATAATTCGATATGAAATTAATGTCATTCCCCATATTAACTATTCGATGAATATTATTAACATTAGGAAATGTTAATGATATATTTTCAGTGATTCCAATGTTTTCATTATATTCTTTTAATAACAAATTAATGAAATTCTTTTTATCATTTGTTGATGCATTAGTTACAACTGCAATTTTATTTAAGATTTCCATTTGTTGTTGATAATTCAGACCAAAGAATTCTTTAGCTGTAATTGCAATTTTGTTTTTGGTTAATATATGACATTTCTTAGCAATAGTTTTAGATGTTATTAAACTATCGCCTGTTATCATGATAACTTTAGTTCCTGCGCTTTGACATTCGATGATTGCCTTACGTGAATTATCACGAATTGGATCATAAACGCAAATGATTGTCACTAACGTTAAATCGGACTCAATGATATCATTTGTTAATTCATTTGGTAAACTTTTGATGTATTTTTGTGCAATGCACATTGTGGTAAATCCTTGTTCACATTTCGAGTTATTAATTTGTGTTAACTTCTCAATGAAATCTTTTGTGATTGTTTCGACTTTCCCATTTTCATTATAATAATGTGTACATAACTTAATGATGTCTTCGGGTGTACCTTTAACATATATATTATATCCTTCATTTTGTTGTGTAATTGTGGAAAATAAATTTCGACTTTTATCAAATTGAAAACATTTTACAACTTTCGCATTCTTTCGAATTTGTTCTGAATCAAATCCAAAAGTATTAACTAAGTTTAATAATGAATAATCTGTTTGCGTTAAATATTCTTCGTTTAAGTTACAACTTAATGAAAATGTATTAGCTAAAAGTGGTTTGATTTCGGTCGAGAAATTTGTGATGTCTTTGCATCGAAAAATTCGATTGTTAATTATACATTGTTCAACATTCATTTGATTCTTGGTCAAAATACCTGTTTTGTTGGTACAGATAATGTTGATAGGGCCATAAGATTCATATAAACAATATTTGGAGAAGTCCTCATTTGATAATTTTCGTTCCATATAATCAAGTGATAATGAATATACAAAATGTGGCCATTTTTGGGAACTACAGGTTATAAATGATAGGAAAATAACAAAGAAATTAATGGGCTCTCGAACATAGCCCCATGGCAATTTACTGTATCGAATATTGATTATCCAAATGACTATAAGAACTAGTAAAATGTTAAAGGAAATGACACCAACTTTCTTGCCAAGTCGATTACCAAAGGAATCAACGCGTTTTTGAAGCGAATTAGAATGTGATGATATATCATATCGTGGTTGATGGCCAACGCAAAGGGTTAACATTTGGCCACTCCCACTGGTAACAGTTGAACCCGATATAAGAAATGGATCATGCTCATCCTTGGGAATTGAAATATATTCACCATTAATTGATAATTGGTCAACAAAAATTTGATCATAATCAATAAGAACTCCATCAGAAGGAACAGTACTTCCAGGTTGGAGTTGGATAATATCACCAACTACGACATCATAATTTTTGATTTTTGTTAATACTCCTTTTCGAATAACATTTACATCAAAAACTTCGCGCTGTTTTTTGGCTAATATAAGTCTGTGGTGATCTCTGTAATCTATATAGGATTGAATAAATATTATTGCAATGATTGAAATTAACATGAATATTTCATCAAAAACCGAATACTCTTTGTCTGAGTAAGAAGCAAGTCGGTAGTCTGTTATTAAACAATATACTACTAAAGAAATTAAAAGTATTGTTTTGATGCTAAAAAAGTATCGTATTGCTATAGTAAAAAAAGGTTTAAAATCTCTATCAAAAAATTCGTTGTTCCCGTAAAGTGAAATTCTCTGCGGTATTGAACTCGGGTCAATGCCTTCACTTAAATTTACATGAAATCTTTTTCCTATGTTACCAACGCCGCCATTGCTTTGAATACTACGAACATTATTGGAATTAACTATGTTATGAAGTTCATCTGATGAGATTTGCATGTGGAAACAAGATCTCCTTTGTGAATAAGATAGAGGATTCAATTTTTCAGTGCATGTTAAATGTAAACTCTTTAATTTCCTCTGAAATAGGGTTCATTAAATCCAAAACCACTTTTGAATTAAGTAAGGCCACCTAGTTTTTGAACGTGGTGGGGTGACTTTTGTACGTTAATATATCAAAACAACTTTTCAAAATTTTATCTGTGATATGTTTGTTCTATCTTGCATGTTAAATCGCAAACATCTTCAAAATCTTTAACTCTTTCTGAACTCTTTCAACCGGGGACAATCGTTGCCATATGGCATTATTTTTCATCTAACAATTTTTTCATAAATACAAAAGTGCTATTTAATAAAAAATAAACCCAACAATTTCTAACGTCTTGAATGACACCGATCATTCCTCGTACGAGTACATGGTATTATAAAACCTAAATTTCACTAGCGTTAGTTTAGAATTATAAATAATATTGTTTGTTTTTTCACCATCTATAACCATATTATTGAAACGAAAACATTAAAAAAAATAGTATTGCATTACATAAATTGAAGAAGCGAAGGACTATAAATAGATAAAATTTTATTTTAACTATAATAGATTAAATTTAATCCATTAATGAATTCATTATTAAAATTTTGAAACTTCTAAAATGTAATTTTTTTCTTAATCTATAGAATTATCAACAAAAATTATAAACAATGACTTTATTTAATATAAAAACATTTCTATTTTACCACAAATCAAGGAAAAATTCTTCAATTTCTGATTCTGTATAATTTGATCCAGGACCAATACAGTGCTTCATTTCATCAGCAAGTTCTTGCATGCCGATGTGAGGACACTTTCCGTATTGATGTCCTCCTTTTTGGCCACAGTTTAAACAAAATGTTCCATTTTTCCAATTTGAATCTGCAGGAATTGAATTTTGGATATTAACATCGGAATATACACCAAGCTCATCTTCTAAGTATTGCCCTTCTTCTATAACGCGTTTATATACATATTGGAAATCTTTTTCAAGCTCATTTTCAAGATCTTCTAATTTAGGGAGATCACCTGTACAAGAAGATGACATGTGTCCAAGCTTTCCACACCTATAACATATTGTCTTTGGTAAAGTCAGTGTTTCAGATTTTGATCTTTGGATTTTAGGTTGAACAATTGTAGTTCCAGGCATAACATTTACTTTGTGAAAGAACGTGGATAGATAAAATCCAGCTTCATCATCCAATGAAAGACCAGTGCATTGAATCATATTGCTTCAGTTTTTTGGTCATTGCCGATCAAAGAGAAACACGATCAAAAATTATTGAAAAAATGGCGCGCTGTTCCTTCTTGACCAAGCCGATAGAATATCAAAAGTGCAGAATGAGCGTTTGTTGAAGTCTTGACTCAAACTTCTAGAAGTTCTGTTTTTATTCTAGAATAAATACACTCAAATACATTAAAAATTTTATTAATTTTTTCAAAATTTATACCTTTCTTACGAAATTTTTCAGTTTTAAAGTTCGGGCATAGATGCAAAAAACATTTAAAAATAAGAATGATTGCTTTAATAAATACTTATTTATGAAATTAATTAATTTAGAAAATATTTTGATGAAATAATTATGATAAAATGATAACGTCTTAGTAATTGATTATATATATTTAATTATTAACATTTAATCGATGATGGTGATGAAATGAAATCAGATCACATCATTAAAAGAGATTGATATGGAATAATGTTCCATTCAACAACTAGAACAAATAGAAGATAAAGTTATTCTATTGCAAGTACATCATACTCAAGTAATTTTTTTTTGAAATCCAAAAAGGTTGGTTGAACCAAAGTTGGAGAAAAGGAACAACTTTTCAAGGCAACTAACATTAAGTATTAATCATATTTTTATTTAAAGCATATATAAATTTTTGAAATAATTTCATATGCATTAGTGGAAAATCAATAGAGAGATAAACTCACCATTGTTCAAAATGCAGAAATGCTATATTAAGCTTGGTCATCAATGTAATTATTTTGGAAACTATATTTCTTCTTCCATATCATTTACTTTGTTTCTTTCCAATATATCATTCATTTCAACTCAATTCTCATCGTTTAGATAAGATGTTTCAGCATCTCTGTGAGTCTTGGAATGTTTACATGATACTCAATGATTTTTGGAACAGAATTTTTCTCATCAAATTGAGTTAATTTAAAAAAAAAATCATCTTTTTGATTACAAACAAAAATTTAGTAAAAAATAGAACTCTTTGCAATTGTTGGCTTTGTAATTGCATTATTTCGTCTTATAAAACCGATTTTCCTTGATCCTAACGTTCCACCTTTCCTTCCCGAAATGCGGATTATGCCTGATTTCCCTCTCTTTTTCAGATCAGTGTTTCTGTCTAAAGTGATAATTTTTTGATGTTGAAGGGTTCTTGCGGTTCGATTAAATTCAATTTCTTTTTGGGTGTAACTTCGTTCGATATCGCTTTCGCTTACATTGCAATCTTCCTCCCAGTCTGGTTTGTTAAAGAAGTTGTCGACTTTTCTCATCGAAATAATTATTGATTTTGATTCTGGCGAAATCGCGTTAGATTCGATATTGCAGAGCCACCTATGCGAAAGGGCCTCCGATTCTGTGATTCTTTTGGCTGGATCAACAGTTAAAAGTCTCGAAATTAAATCTGAGCATTCTGGACTTAAAGATGTTGGGATACTGTAATCACCTGCTCTTATCTGCTCGATGAGCTGTGCTTGGTTTCGGTTCGACCAGGGAAGTTGACCTGTTACTAATGCATATAAAATAACCCCAATGCTCCAAAGATCAGAAATTCTTCCATCATATGGTTTACCTGTAAGGCATTCTGGAGATGTGTAACATAATGAACCACACGGCGTTGTGACTAAGCCATCTTTTCCGACAAATTTTGATAATCCAAAATCAGATATTTTGATTCTTCCTTGTTGATCTAACAGAATGTTTTCTGGTTTGATATCTCTATGGGCTACTCCTATAGAATGGATGTATTGTATAGCATTTAGCAATTGATAGATAAGATTTGCAGCTTCTGGCTCTGGTATTTTCCCACGATCAATAAGAAACTTATACAAATCACCACCTGGACAGTATTCCATAAAAATATATATGTTAAATTCGTCTTTAAGAAGATCAATTATTTGAACAACCCCTGGATGGTACATTTGTTGATTAACCCGTATCTCTTCTTCAGTCCTTTCCCATAAGTCATTTGTTATAAGCGTGTTTATAGGAATAATCTTACAGGCATAATGTTGCTTTGATTCATTTTGCAATGCAAGCTTCACATATGAAAATGCACCTGCGCCAATCGTTTCTAAGAGTGAGTATTTGCCAATTTGGGATGGGACAACAAACGTCTTCATCAGCTTCGGAGTTGGATATCAACAACTTCGAAAATGCAGTACGATCAAAAACATCTTAAAAGTTTTCACTTTTTATGAATGAATTGAAATTTTGAGGCGAAATTTGCTCGTGAATTTTTTTTTTTTGATAGAATTGAAGCTATCGCTTCGCGCTATATCAACAGCGAGCTCCAATAAATATTAGCATCATATATACATATATATATATATATATATATATAATTTTAATCTTCCCTTAATTCTTTTATGAGGACGAAGTGAGTTTTTATTCATTGAATTTTAAATTAACAATTTTTTAATGATTTAATATAAGAGGGACTCAAACTTCAAATCCGACGATATTTTTTCATCGATAATTTTATGTTGATAATGGTATCTGTTGGAGATACAAAAATACCATCGTCATGAAATTTTAATCGTTAAATCTAGATAATTATCTTTTATCATTTTTTGAAATTTGAGAAAAAGTGAAAATACATGAAAAAAACAACTTCTTTAAACGATTTGGGAAAAGTGACACTCAAATTTCCACGTTCCTCTCAGAAGAATTGAAAATGATCCTTAATGTCATTCCAACGTTGCTAGCATATATGAGGAATATCAGACAAAACAAAAATACATGTCAGTGGTCACATTATCATCATTATAAAGATTTCTTATACAAAAACAATGCAACAAATTACATTCTCTCTCACAGTAGTTTTCAAAAATATGTTTGGTCAAAGGAATCCTTTTACTGATCTTTTCAATTGGTAAATGAATTCATTTGACCTTCTTGAATCAATTGCGATTCTTCAGGAATCTTGCTTCTTTTATTCTTATACTTAATTACCAAAACAGTAACCACAATTATTACTGTCAAAGCTGCAATACATCCCATAGTAATTGCAAAAACTGCGTTATTTTTATTACAATTATTTGTAATATCATTATTCCCTTCTTCAACTTGAAGTTCTTTTATTACATTTAATGGACCGAATTTTGTTCCATTATAATTTTTTGTTGTTATTACATATTTTGCTTTCATTCTTGTAAATACGCTATCTCCAAACTTTGGTTCAACTTCACCATAAAAAGATATGTTTTGAAGGTTTTTACAATGAAAGAAAGCGTTATCACCAATTGAATTTACTTTTTCTCCAATAATAATTTTTGTTAATGTTAAACAATATTTAAAAGCGTATTTTCCAATTGAAGTAACTGTATTTGGTATTTTGAATTCTTCATTTTCTTTCTTTATTGGATAACAAATTAATTTTGTTATATCTTTATCATAAAGAACACCATCATTTTTGAAATTGGAATATTTTTCGTTTTCTAATGAAACATTAATGAAATATAATCCAGTGTTTTGGAATGCTTCTTCTCCAATAAAAGTAACTGATTTTGGAATTTGAATATTTTTCAAATTATAACTGCCCGTAAATGCTGATTCATTAATTGTTTTAACATTTTCTCCGATTTCAACTGTTTCTAAATGATTGCAATTCATAAAAGCTCTTTTTCCAATTGATGTAACTGAATTTGGAATTATAATATTTATTAAGTTGCTACAACTATTAAAAGAATAATCATCAATATAAATAACTGAATTAGGAATTACAAAAGTTTTTCTTGGATTATCGACTGGATATAAAATTAATTTTTTTATTCTTTTGTCATAAAGAACATCATCATTTTCGAAATTAGAATACTTTAAGTTATTTTTGTCAACTTTAATAAATTGAATTTTATCACAATGAATAAATACATTAGTTCCAATGTAATTAACTGATTTTGGAATTGTAACATTTTTTAATGAGAAGCAAAATTCGAATGCATTATCTTCGATTCTTTGAACATTATTTCCAATTAAAACATTTTCCAAATTCATTACAAAACTAAAAGAATTTGAACCAATCGAAAGAACTGAATTTGAAATTTCAAATGTTTTGAACTCATTACATGAATTAAATGCATAACTTTTAATATATAGAACTGACTTTGGCAATTCATAATTATTTACTGATTTTCCACATGGATAACATATGATTGAACTAATATCTTTACTATAAATGACTCCATCATCTTTGTAATTGCTATAATTTTGATTTTCATTTGATATTTTTATATATTGAAGTTTAATACAATTTGAAAAAACATTTTCTCCAATATAAGTAACTGATTTTGAAATTGTGATTGTGTTTAATAATTCGCATCTCTGAAATGCATTGGAATCAAGAGAAATAATCGAATTTGGTAATGTGAGATTACTTAAGGAACAACATGTTTCAAAAGCACTTTCTTCAATTGTTCTTAAGTTATTACTAAACTTAATCGATTCTAATAATGAACAGTGATAAAATGCTTTGAAACCAATCGATGTAACTGAGTCACTGAGATCTACAGTAATAATTCTCCATAAAGAGAATGCATAACTTGGAATCTCAGTGACATTATTCATTATTATTATATGTTTCGCTACTGCTCGATATTGCTTTATAGATATACCAAACAATGACAATGTTAGTGTTTGTGTTTTTTCATCATATGCTTGCAATGTGTGAAACAAAAACAATGAGAACATAAAACCCATTTCTCCAAAAAAATATGTGAATATGTAAACTACTCAAATAGGTGGCCGGGGTGAGGTGATGTAACAAACTTTTTAAATGTCTATTTGGTTTTGTCCTTTGAAACAATCATGATTACAACAGTCAAGTGACTCAACCGAAATCTACATACAAAAAGATTTGTAATTATCTCAAAATTCTGAAGATGAACTGTTTCAGTGAAATTTTTACGGTTAAAGCTGCTTGTCAAAATGGTTTGAAAGAAAAATTTGTTTTGCTGTGCGAAAAGAGATCTCTTATCAAAAAATAAACATGTTAAAGGAAAGTGATTTTAAAATATTTTGTGAATTGTTATTATTTACCTTGGTTTCATAGAGTTTTGTGCTTCTACAAGAGGAACTGTTTTATTGTTATTTACCTTACTTTCAATTGATTGTTGTGATGTTTCTATGCGTGAATTACTATTGCTTATCTTTGTCTTTAAAATATGTTTTAATAATTTGAAGCAACACTTCATATAGCAGTTAGAAATAATAATATGGAAATAGTAAAATTACTTTTTGATAAAGTTTATGGGTACATCTTTTAAACCGATTATATGAGGCAGTGAATGATATGAATAAGTTCTGGAATGTTTAATTACATTTCACATTCATTTTGGTAGTTATTAAAATGCCAAAAAACATTATATAAGTATAGATCTCCTTCATGTGAAAATATAACACTGTCATATCGTGATGAAGGAACAAAATTAAAATGATATTCTCTTAATTATTACATTTGATACTTCTTCAAGTGAATTAATTCCATATTTTTCTTTGAATTAAACACAATCAATGATATAATTTTTATGCTCCTAATTAATTTCTATGATATCTTTGGAAACATGTGCTTCCCATTTAGTCACTAAGCATGCTTAGGGCAATACATGTAAAAATGTTCATAATAAAATATGTTTTCTATTTCATGTTTGTCTTTAAAGGAATATAAAAAAAGTCAGTTCAAATAATTCATACCTAATTCTTGAGTAACAAAAAATTAAAATATGTCTATGGAAAAATAGATGCACAATAGTATTTACATATTCGAATTCATCATACCAACATTGTTGAATTTGGGAATGCTTGAGAGGAACTAGAGTAAACAATAATGATTTGTGGAACATAATTTGCATGGTATGATTTACCTATGTTAAAAGATATTATTGAAATACATTGTAATTGCTAGTGTTAATGATATATTTTATGGGTTAAGTTAGTTCATACATTAATCCCAATGTTCATTAAAGAATTATAAAAAGTCACGAAGCTAAAATACTTATCGTTATTATAAAAAAGTCATACATTGAATAGTTTACATCATTTGTAAGCACGACGATAGAACATTCACAAATAATTTATAACAATTGTTATAAAAAATTATAATATATCCTTTATCAACAACAAAAAGTTCAATACGCATATCCAATTATTCTCTTTCTTATTGACGGGACATTCATAATCACCAAAAATCCAAACAACAGAACCATTTCTACAACAGATCCGAACACAACAATTTTCATAGCGGGAGATTTATCAGCGCTTTTAGCGATCGATGATATTACATTTTCATGGTCAATTCCTTCTTCATCCATTTGTTCGAAGATTGCTTTCAAGTTCAGAATCTGATCATAAGTTTTGAAAAACTTTTCTTTCAGTGTCGAGTTAAAAAAGTCCAACATCTTCTGCGCCGAATTCATTGCTGCGCCTGCAACGTCGCGCGCACTTTGTACCCGCTCCACAATTTTGATCGTTCGCTTCTGCCACTTTTGTGAATACATCAAAAGATTTTCCTGAACAAACTCAGTCAAATCTGAGAACGATGCGACGTCAAATGACGCGTGGTTAACCTCATCGACAACATCGAAAACGCGATCTGTTGTTGATTCTGGGGTTTCCGTAACATTAGGAACACCTGACGGATTCAAGCGTTTGAAGGATTGAAGCTCAGATGTGGTTTTGTTGAAAATTGGATTTCGGAACCCTGATTTATGTGGATGTTTGACATGTCCATGATTTCTATGGTTCCCAAGTGTGTGTTGATGTTCTTCAAAATTTAATACTCTGCTTGAAAAGTCGTCGATTTTAAATAATATTTCATAAAGATTAATTTGCGTGTAATATTTATTGCACGCGGCAGTAAGGCCAATGTAGTGCTCATAAAGGCTGACATTAAGGCGTTGAGTAAAATATTGTTTACCATCAATATT
The DNA here is from genome assembly GCF_020186115.1 of Histomonas meleagridis. Taxonomy (NCBI): domain Eukaryota; phylum Parabasalia; order Tritrichomonadida; family Dientamoebidae; genus Histomonas; species Histomonas meleagridis. Next base: position 235,638 of record NW_027150756.1, read on the forward strand.
AACGGAAACTTCTTTATCGTTGAAATTAAGGGTAAACAAAATTGGAGTGTTGTCTTGAAAAGGAATTGATATATCTGGGTGATCAAAATTTTCAAGAGAATATGCTTTTTCTCCAGAAGATTGAATTAAACTCATTTGAAGAGTTTGTTGTTCTGTTGAATGATCTATTAAACCTACAAAGGAGATGCCTCTGAATTTTGAAGGCCCACCACAAATTGGACCAGAAGTTCCATACTTGTTAACTATTAAAAAGTTAAATCCACCTCCACCATTTCCTTCGCCAAATTCAATCTTAAATGAAATAGACCAAGGAAATTCTGGAACTTCCACTTTAGTCCATAAAAAGCCTTTTCTATATTGTATTGGTGGAGTGAGCATAATCATGTCTTTGTATATAACTGAAGAGCCACCAACTTCCCAATAACCAATATTTCCTTCCTCTGTTGGTTCAAATGGTGGTGATAAGTCTGCAGTTGTTTTAGAAACACATTGAAACACTAAAACAACAACAAACATTTTGCGGTTTTGACAGTGATTCGAAATGTTATGTGAAAAATAACACAGAAGTGCAAAAAATGATGAAAATGAAACTGAATAACAAGCTTTTAATGTATATAATTTACAAAATATTATATCCCTATCACAAATAATCTTGCAAAAATGTTTTGCAAAAAGTTGTGAAATTTTGAAATATACAAAAAAATTCTTTGATAAAACAAAACAATTGTCATATGTACAAGTGCTTTATCACTAAGCAGGCAATGCAAATTACTACAAACAAATGAGGTATGTATCCATTCCAATCAATTTTTGTGTCAGATATCTTATCAACATTTTGTAATTCTTCGCGAATACAATCATTTAATTCCTTTAAAGCATCTAACTGCGATAATAATTCCAATCTTGTCTCTCTTCCTTCTTCTTTGGTTTCTTCCATCCAATGAAAAGTGACAAACGTTTATGATAAAAACCGTTTTGACACTTTTTAGACCAATGCTAACTGTTTTTCTTTATCTTGCAAGCCTCACAGCACCCAAATACATAACAATTTCTGTGTCCGACTTTTATCAAATGGAATACGAGATGAACACACAAGGTACATCATATGCTGTTGAACCTTCTAATTACAATATAAATAAAACTGTTTATGTAATGCGCGAGAGTGGTGAAAGAGAAGATGGTTCTAACTATACATCTTACAAGGTTACTGGAACTACACAAGAATTAGCAGAATTAAGAGCTTCATTGAACTTAATTTCTGATCCAATTTCAAATATTTCCGATTATACTCAACAAGGATATACAGTTAAATTCATCTTTCTTGAAAAGGCAGCTTCCTTTAGTCAAATGAGTACTTTCTGGGTGAATATAGTTGTATGGATAATTTTCATTGCAGCAGCTTTATCTGGTTATTTGATATGGCACTTCGACAACTATAGCAAAGATCCAAGGAACTCATTGTTGTTCGTAACCGAAGGAAATAGGATTGTCACAGGTGAATAAATAAATAATTATCCATTTTCATTTTAAATGTTTATAACTTCCTACTGAAGCAGCAATTAACTGAGACACATATTGTTACAATAAAAATTTAGAGTCAGAGCACACTGACTAAATTTAGCAAAAAATTCCGAAATTTTAAATTCATTATCTTCATCATTATTCTCTTGTATGGTATAATAAAGGTAAAAAAGTTTTTTCTTACTGCATTACACGTTATGAAATCTTAAATTAAATTTGTGCGCAACAAATGTCATTTAACACTATACAGTGAATAATCCAAAGATTTGTTATTAATAACCAAGAAAAAATTTTATCGAATTGTTTACATATCAATTGAGAGTTGGAATTATTTCGCAATGATTTATGAATTTATTTTAAGTCATCTTTTGCAAGTTCACGCGCGAAATTTTGCAATATGTTCTCGAACTCTTCGACCGAGTCCGCTCTCAGTTTTTTGATTTCGATGATTGAGACGTCGTAAACTTCGTCTTTCAAAAGTTGAATGGAAAAGCCGGTTTGAAACGGTTTTCTTACGAAGACTTTGAACCTTGATTTCCCGCCTGCGGAAGTCAAGTTCGTGTCAGGCCCATCGAAGAATCTGCGAATTGTTTCTTCGATTTCGTTAAGTGTCTTCAGCGACTCAATAATGAATTTATTTGATGTTTTTTCAACTTCTCCTAATCCAATGTCATTCTCATCTCTGTCTTGTGCGAGCCATGGATGATTCAAAAGTTCGTCAACTGATGGCCTTTTTGCAGGATCATGTACCAAAATTTTCTCAAGAAGATCATTAACTTTATCGGAGAAATATGGTGGGAACTCGATGCTGTGCTTAACAATTTGTTCCCCAAGACTCGCAATTTGGAGGTTTGGAGGATCATCTGGTTTGGAAATAAAAGGAATATGACCAGACAAAATACTATACAGAAAAATGCCACATGCCCAAACATCTGCTTTCTTGCCATCGTATTTTTCGCTGGTGAAAATTTCAGGTGCTTGGAAATTTGGAGTTCCATAAGCACCTGAAACAAAACCATCGTCAGGAAGAAACTTAGCATTGAAAAAGCAGCCAAGTTTGAATTTTCCATCAACAATGAACACATTTTCAGGACGAATATCAAGATGAACAATTTGATTAGAATGCAAATGTGATACAGCAACAAGTAGGTCATTAAAGATGATTTTTGCAGAAGATTCCTTCAGAGGGAATTGAGATCTATAATGATGAATTAAATTAACATCTTCAGATTCAACAATTTGAAAATAAACAGAATTAAAAGTAGACTCTATAAAACTTTGAATAAGGTTGTGATGAACAGATCCAAGAACTTCACATTCGGCACGAAGTTTATCGATAAATCTTGTTGATAAAACTGCTTTCCTATGAACGCAGTGTGCAGTGCATTGATTACTACCAATTTTTGAAACCAATTTTCTGCGTACGTATGGACCTGGCATTGGTGTTTCTTCGAGAATTCTGTATCTTCCGCTTGGATCTTCTGTATCCATTTTAGTTTTGTAAAATACTCAAAAAGTTTTACATTGCATTTGACTCGAACTTTATCCACTAAAATCACTTGTATTATCAAAATAAACAACAAATTTACCCAATGCTCAAAAAATTGCTTTTATTTGTCTGATGTTTAGGCATTGAATTAAGCTCATCGTGAATTTGATTTAATCTCAAACTCTGATCCAAAAATTCATAAACAAACACATAATGACTTTACCTAACTAAGATGTGCAATTCTCGTCAAACTGGTGAATAAATTTTAATATTAAAAATATTTTAAAATGCTTTTACATGCTGACAGAGTTTGTTAATTTTGACACAAAATTCGATCAAAGATATTCAATCTCATTTTTCGGTCTCCCCAACTTAGTACACCACCGTCCATATGGTGGTGGGGTTTTTTTGTTCCACTTCGCTAATTTCTTCGAAATATATTGTTGTTCGGATTCAGTAAATTCCTTACCTTCTATTTCGTAGAAGCTTGGAAGATTTGGGTCCCAGTTTGCGATCATCTCAGACTTAGAATACGATAAATATTCATCAAGGATGACAGGATCATTCGTGAAGCGATGTTCTTTGCTCATTCGGAGTTGATCGTTTATGCATTCTCCGTTTAAGTTACAAACAATAGATATTAGAATATAATGATTCATTATTCCTCCCAGATCTGTACCAGACGTATTTTTTATCTGATTCTCGGCAAAATCTACTCTCATCTGAAAAAATAAATTTTTCAACTTCAATTTGATTTCCAATCAAAGACCGACAGAATTTTAAACGATTTTATTTTTGAATTTCGTATAAGTTTGAGCCCTTTTTTGGCGGCCTATATTTGTAACCAATAAAACTTAAAGCTTTGGATAATGTGGATTTTGATACTCGTGTTTTTGTTTGCGAATAAATTTCATCCCCTATTTCTACTAAAGTATGTCTTCCATTTTTACTGAGTATATCATCAATAATTTATAATTTATTCTCATTCATTGAATTCGGTCTTCCTAGAAATTTAGCATGGCACATGTAATCCTGGCCATTATCAATAGAAGTATGAACTTTTATAATCAAATCATGACTGATATGTTTTCCATGAAAATTCTGCTGCCTAGCTTCATGTTGCGACATACCTAGACTTTTAAACGCTGCTATTGCTTGAATTCGGTTATTTTTTAAATCGATATCTTTTTTATATTTGATTGACATTGGAAAAATGTTTTGCATTTTTTACTTATATTTTGTATAGTTTATTAGTGTCACTTTTGATAACTTTTTGAACAGCCCAAATTTATAAATTCAGTTTATATATTAAACTTGCGATTTCCACCCATCGTATATAGCGATCATCCTACGATCTTGATATTATGAATATATAATATATGTACATAGTTACATCTATGATTAATATAAATCTAAGAATAATATCATGATGAGCACGAGATAAATTTATTCTTTCATTCCAAAAAGTGACAAAAATCGACTTTTGCATGGTTTATATCAAACGATAGCAACAACGATAAGTGACGATAGGAGCGAATTTGAATGATGATAAATATTATCAAAATTTTACTTAAACTTCAAGTAAATTGTTGGCGTTTCAACATTTCTTCTGTTTTCATCACTTTCCATGATAACACCTACTTGTATCATACCTTTTTCTTCAGGCAGTTTCATTCCAGCTTCCTTCACATACACATCTGTAATTTTTCTATTTGCATATTCCTCTTGTCTTTCTTTCGACAACAAAAAGTTATTATTTGCATAAACAATTGTTGTACCAATCATTATAATCATTGGCCTTAGTTTATACTTTTCAACAAATCTTTCATTGAATTCTCCAACCGTCAAATCGCCTTCAATTATCCACTTGTCCCACATAGAAAAGTGGTAATCAATTTCTTTGATGTATTTCATATCACATTTCATCGGCTGAATAAATTGAAAAGACGCCGTTGAAATGTTGATGAAACCGTCTTTGAAATCTTCCAAGTTTTTCTTAGAAATATTGTGCACTTTTAGCATTTCTAAGGTTACAAAACCGCAGATCATTGATGTTGTCGTGGCCAAAGCAGGGATTATATTGCCAGCAATGCCCTTAATTTCAAGTTTATTACTTGTTGGTATCCGATATGAAATGGCTCTTAAGTTAGCAGCTGCACTAATAAAGTCAATATGACCATTAGTGTTATCATCTTTTTCAAATTCTTGGACATTTAACAGGGAATCATTGTTTCTAACGTCAGTTAATTTCTTGCATAATGATTGTACCTTACTAAGAAATGCCTTGTTGGAATTAACTCTCTTTTTCTTTGTATCATCATCATTTTCATTAGTATTTATGATGTTTTTACTTGGCTTCCATTCAGGTACTTCAACTTCATTTGCTTTAATATTTATATTATTAAAATCAATTTCATTAATGTTATAAATTTTGGCGTACAAGAATGCTGCTGATTTAATAAAGTCAACATGAAATTCATTGTTGGCATCATATTTTTGAATCTCTGGAATACGTCGACTACCAGTCCAAAATGGTTGTCCGTTCTCGACTTTATCTGGTGGGTTTTGGTATAATAAGTCTCGATAATAAAAGTTGAATAATTCTTCAAATTTGATTCGCGCAATTTTGATACAGTCATCAAAGTTATGAGGCTTCTCTTCAACTAAATATTTATAAGCCGACTCTAATGTCTCTAACAATGTGCCTGGATCAGATTTTAACATTTTTTTCACATAGCCTTTGTCTTTGATGTATTGATTAATGTTCGACGGTTTTTGTGTGAATAAACCATAGAATGTGTCCTTGGCCCACATGGTGCAGTGGTTGATGTTTGTGGGGAATGAATGTAATGTACATTCAGGAATACCTTTGGTCGGGGGATCTATGTAGCTGCCATAGCTTTTAGTTAAAAATGGGACAATGATTTGGAAATGTCCCATTGGTCCTAATGTACCACTTTCTAATAATGGCTTTTGGTAATAAATACATTGGGAATCATTGTAAAGACGAGTTTGTTGGTTATCTAATGCGTTACAAATTCCATCTAATGATTCATAAAATGAATTAGTATAGATATCTTCAGACTCAGGACCTACACGGTTTTGTTGTGGTTCGATTTTAAGAGATGGATTCATCTTTAGGACAGAATTTGCAGCAACCATTGATTTGGATTGACCAATGTTAGAATTCCGGAACAAAAATTGCCGATTGAGGTTAGAGCGTTCGATTTGGTCCATATCTGTTACATAGATCTTACCATTTGGTCCAGTTGATAATCCCATTAATGCCCAATTCTTTAAGATTTCACAACCAATGGCACCAGCGCCTACCATAAAGTATCGTAAGTTTTGTATTTTCTCTTGTTGTGCGTTTCCAAAAATTAATCGGTATGGATCATATCGATCATTTTGTGGGATGTATTGGATATCTTCTAATGGTGGCAATGCTTCTATGTTGCTATATTCGAAGAACATTTGGATTGGTGTATATTTAGATGATACTGATTTAATAGCTTCTTGACCTGCTATACCTCCGAAAATTGATGATGTCTGTGAAATGACTGCATTTTCACGGACAAATTCTTTAAGTAATGTTGTGTCTATTATTTCGACTATTTGATATTCATTATTAACTTCTTTTGCGCACTGAATAAAGCTGTCAAAATCGATGTCACTTTTGCCTAGGTCCAAATAACGGTGTAAAGCTGTGAATGCCAAAAGTACTTGATTTTCTCTCCCGAAGTTTGTGAAGTCTGCGTTAATACATTCAGGGGATTTAATGGCTTCGGTATAACGCTTGAAATGCATTGTAACTGGTAAGATAATTTGGTTGCCATAACCGTTGCCATTTTCACATGTATATGGATGAAATGATGATGTATCACCAATGGAAAAAGACTTTTGATCAATCACCTTAACCGGAAATTCACGTCCATTTAATTCAGTCATACCTTCAACTTGATCAAATATAACATGATCACCATTAGATAAACCATGTTCTTCATGATCACCGATGACAACAACTCCTTCTTTATCATTGGTTACACCTGATAAAAGAAATCTGGTTGGCTTTTGACCGGATGGTTCTTGAACGAAAAAGTTATCTCCAAAGTCATTAAAGATAGAACCAAATACACCTCTTGTTTCAGTCATTATGAACTTGATATTGTTATCATGACAAAAGTTAGAGTATTCAATAATTTGAGATTCTTTCATTGGTGTAGTAAAAACTACGCAATTAAATTGTTGCAAGAAACTATTTGTAAGTTCAACTGTAGAAGCTGAAACAGAAACATATTCATTTAATTGGATTAATTTTGATAATGAAGCCATTGCTCTATTTTGACCGATATCTTCTTCAGTCAAATAAAATTGGGAAGCGAGGTCTTCCATTGTTGTTTTTTCCGTGTCATGAATCGTTACATTTTTTATACCAGCTAGAATCACATTTTTAGCGATTTCAACACCTAAACCACCCATTCCAGAAATCAAAACAGAAGAGTTCGACATTCTCTTCATTGCCTCAATCCCTAAAGCATAAATTTGGCGACTATAAAGATCTTCATCGATTTGAGTTTCTGTTGGCTTCGACATTAAGGATGACAACGGTTATCGTCGTGGCAAATATTTTTTACATTTTGTCAATTTTCAATAGAACATAGACCTAACAAACATTGTCAAATCTACGTCACCGGTTCATTAAATTAATTTGTATAAACTCAATGAAAAATTAAAACTATCTCAAAAACCTCAATACTTCAAAATACAATAATATGAAGCTGCCTTTAAAACCCTTTCTTTTCTTCTATTCTTTTATAGTATTTGGTTTCATAGCTATTGCTGTTTTCCGCGGTCATTCGAAACCTGGTGATATTTATGTAGATAGACATGGAGAATCTTGGAGAATTCCGTCCGACGGTGCTATAACTTCTGTATCAGATTGGTTAATATCATCAATACCAAGATTTACTCGTAAGTTCAGTTTAATCAACCCAGATTTTGATCTAGAAAACGACGATTATCTTGACTCATCAGTTATGTACATTTTGTTGTTCAGTGTTCTTGGAGTGCTTTTGTTGTTGATTTATATTCTTATTTTGATTTTTAGATATTGTTGCAATTGTTGTGGAGGAAAACAATTACCACGTCGAGGATTTTCACAAACAGTTGTTAACTCAGCACGTATTGGAATCATTGTTTTTACATTCCTTTTCGAAGGCATTCTTATTTATGGTTATTTTGCAAATACAGATTTTCATGTCTCTTTACGAAAAGTTTTTGATGTCTTTGATCAAGTGCCAACAAAGCTTGAAGAGAACATGACACAGTTTATTTCAACACTTCCACAAACAACAAGTAATAGTCTTTATAACAAATTTCGTAATGAATTCGAACAAGATCTTCGTTTTTCAGTTCGTTATGCCAAAGGTCAATCTCAAATTATGGGAAATCTTATCAACAAATTTGAAGATGCTCGTATGGCTGTCATTTTAATCAATCTTATTCTTGCCACAGTTTCATGTTCCTTTGGTATTGTTGCAGGAAGTATTTACCGTGGATGTTTCATGATCATTATGGTCGTTTTGAATGCGATTGCATGTGTTTTCTTCTTTGTTTCAACCGGAATCCATTTTGCAGGCAGCAAAATCATATATGAATACTGTGATGAAATCTCATTCTACATTGATGATTCTACTGTTGAGAACATCCCTATGCGACTTCAGTTCTTTGTCCCATGTGTGAATTCACCGCTTTACCCAGTTTTTGAGGACCACTATGTAATTTTAGCGGTTAACTCAGTCAATGAATTCAATGACAAAATGGTCGAATATTATCCCATCACAAACGCATCAAAGGCATACTGGTTCAACATCACAGACCCTTATTACCAACAAATTAGTGCCAACAGGACTGATCTGAATGCATTGTATGCGCAGGCTAAGAACAAATCTACAAATTTGGCAAATCTCGAATCAATGAAACAATGTGAATTCTCAAAGAACGAAATGAGAGGTGAAAAATTCTTGTTCTGTTCCTACATGAAAGACAATTTGGATATGTTGATGTTATCACAATTTGTCGGTTGCATATTAATCATTATTATAACATCAATCGGTGTTTCGGCAATTAAGAAATTCGAATGGGCTGGAAATGCTGGGCTTGGAGGAATAGCAGCTTCTGCAGCAACTAAAAAGAAAACAAAGCCAAGGGCAAAGAGGCGGGCAACATAATATTTACAATAAATGTATCTTCTTTATGTTGTTTTTGGTAATAAAAATGTAATTTAATTCAAAGATATTCATTTCTATGCGCTGTCATCCAAAAAACAGTGGCAATTAATTGTTGTCTTCGAAGACAAAAAGTTTCTCCTGTAAAGAAATACCAAACTATCAGATGAAATATGAAAAATAGAACTCAAATATATGATGACTTTGCTTAATATAAACTATATATGCACATATAAATTTAAAACGTTTTTCAATTTATTTATATGAATTTCCATTGTCAATTCCTTCTTGTTCAAGAAGTAATTTAACTTATTCTGTATGACAATTTTGTGATGCTTTTATAAGTGCTGTTCTAAATAATTTAAATAATTTCCAAATATTATTTGGAAATAAAAAATTATTAAAATTTATTTTGTATTTAGCATTTATTTTCATTCCTTCTTTTTCTAAAATAGTTTTGACAAGTTCAACACTTCCAAGTTCCATTGAAAATTTTAAAATATTTTTTGAGATTTAATTGAATTTAAGAAAATATTTTGAACGAAATAAATTTCCTGTTAATACAGCTTCATTAATAATATCATCATTGATTTTCATTCCTTCTTTAACTAAAAATGAAAATATTTCACATTTTCATCGAAATGATATCTTCAAATATTTTTATGATCATGAATATATTTAAATTGAGTATAATAAACCATTTAAATTTTTCATAAAAAGTGCCATCAAGCTTTATAATTTTTCCAAAATTAGTTATCCTGTGTCTGATCACTGTTTTTATGAATTCGCTTTTGAGCAACCTAACAAAGTTAAACCTTTTAGTGGCATTGATAAATTTATATATGGAATCATGATTTCTTGCTTTTATTCTTAGTACACCAAAAGATGCACATTTCATTTTTAACGAAAAAAGCAATATTTAAATCAAGTATAAAAAAAAATTGACCCTTTTTTTTCTTCTTTATTTTCAAATATGATTATGATTTGGTTGAAATGGTATCAAAGTTTTATTGAGATTCTTCTGCTGAGTTATGAGAAAAAGTTGTTAGAATATGCATGAATAACATATTTTCTTCTACCGACGATTATTTTCCATCTAAAAAGTTTGCAACCGTAAAATATTTGAATGGTAAATCACGGTTTTTAAACCGTCAAGCAAAATACTACTTTTTCTCGAAATTCAGCAGAAGAAATCTCTAAATATTTCAAATTAATTAAATTTAGTATATATAAATGCTTATATAAAATTTTTGAGAGAAAAAAAGAGGGTGAGTTTATTAAATCCTTGATGATCTTTTGGCATGTGAGTTTTTATAATAAATGTACTTTTTTCTCAAAATCAATAATATTTGTTTTAGAAAAAACCTAATAGCATACTTAACGATGTCATTGTGCACATCAATATATATAAATCATCAAAAAATTATGAAATATTCAATTTATATGAATAAGAGTCATATACTCAAATAATCCGAATCTAGCCAAATAATTTTTGCTATAAAATTTTATTTATATTTTAAGTGTATATGCTCGAAAAAGTAATTACATTTTCTGAAGGGACATCTCCAAGAGTCGGAACCACAAGAGCGGCTTTATTTTATTTAATATTTCAGGAGAACAATTAAATTAATTCCTCTTCCATTTCAAATTGCAAAAATATTTCCACTCCACAAATCACTTCTATTCCTTAGGTCTCCTGAATCATCCATGTCACAGAATTTGAATTTTCCAATTTTATTTACATTATTTCATCCTTTAGAAAAAATTCGTCCTATTACCTTTAAACCTCCAGATGCATCTATTTCTGTTCCAAATACACAACTATTGCTTCTCCTAGCAAAAGATCTTCATTTAATGATATGTTTGATGACGACGAAAAAAACTTATCATACATACAGATTTTAGCTTTGTTGCACTACAAGCTTCTGATGAGCGAGGATATCTTCTTGCATCTTCTGAACAATCGATCACTATCTGGAAATTAACAGAGAACTTCTTTTTTCATCACCATATTTTATTCGTTTGCCATCCATATTTTCACCACCTCTTCCTAAAAATATAATAGATCGTAACGATGTATTTCGTTCTTATTGAACATCATAATTAAAACGATAATTCTGTATCGATATATATATATATATATCTTGCTTTCGAAAGCAAGTACGACTCAAAACACAATTTTGCACACGAATTTTGATTTTTTTGATCTTTATAATATTGTATATAGATATATATATTTTTTGATCAGGTGTTTGGCTTGAGTGTCTGCTTTTATAAGCGTATAATTATTGATTTACAACTTCGAACGTATCACAGGTGAATTGTTTTTTTATATGATATTGAAAATTGAATGCCAAAAGAATTATGAGTTCACAACCACCCATTCAAAAACTGGTTACAACGGTTGAATTTTTGTCACTTCATATTTTAGAATGGGTTGCCCATATTGCCACACTGGTAACAATTGGAAGACATGTCCTCGTTGCGGAACAACATACTGCAATAGCTGTGGTCGTGATGCTAATGGTAATCGTCTTCGTGCAGGAAATTTTTGCTCAAGATGCAATTGTACTGTAGCCTTCCAATACTCACAACATGCACCAGCATGGGGCAGGTAAATCAGTAAACAAATAGTTTGAAACTTTGATTTTCATAATTTTGCACAAATACTAAAAACCGTTTGATATTTGTGCACAATGTGAAATGATTTAACGTCTTTTTCGCACGTTAATCGGAGCCCCACCCATCTTTTTTGTTGATAATTTAATGGATATTATGAAAATTACTTACTGGATGGAAATAGCTAAATTACAATTTGGATAAGAAGAAGGAATTGATTTCAATACTTTAAAAATAATTATCATTTTTCCTTTTTAAATTTTATATTAAAAATGTAAAATTTTGCAATAAGGTTAAAAAAATTTGTTTGGTTGAATTTAAATAAATTTATTTACTCATGGTAAAGCATATTTTTCTGTTGAAATAGACCTAATTTGAAAAATTAAATCAGATCTTAAATCAATCAAATCTATTTTAACACATAACAAATGATAGACACAAAAATTAAATTTAAATTTTAAAACATGCACTTTAAATTTTCTATATACCTTCTTTTGTTCATGAATTTCTGTTTCCAAAGTAAACGGTCGTAATTTTTCAGTTAGAACACTAATGTCGGACGAGTTTACAAGACATATAGTGAAATTAATAATTGCAAGAACAGCTCAAAACAAAGGATTTACTTCCATTTCCAAGACATCTTTAGAAATTCTTGTTGAAATTGTGATAGACAGGCTTTTTGATTATGGAAGATCTGTTGCTGATGTTACAACATTTTGCGGAAGAACAGATTCAAATGGTTATGATGTTTTTGTAGGTCTCAATAAGTTTCAAGAAACAGTTGATTCTCTTTCTTCTTTTTTAAATGCTGGAAGTAGTGTTCCTCAATTCGATTTTCTTGTTGAACCTTACCCTATTCCAGTTCCATCTAAATTTTTTGCAGTTTCAACATCTAATCAACAACAAAAATCAACATATCCATTTCGCGCTAATACATCATTTGTTGTTTCAAATCCAGGACAAGGTAAACGATATCATATTCCACCATTTTTTGCTCCTCCTCCTGATCCATTTACGTATGACCATACCATTAAACCAGATCCTCAATTATCTGACGAGCCTGAAATTATTAAAAGAAGGGAAATTGATCAAGCTTCTCTACAAGTAGCACTAGCACAAATACTCTCAGGTAAAGGTACAGATTCACAAACTTCTGTTAATTTTGATTGCGAATTAACAAAATTAACATCAACCGAACTTGTTACCAAACCAACAGAACTCCTTGAATCATCGTTATATACGTTAGAGGGAGAAAGGCCACATGTTGATCCAGAATTTCTTCCAATTAAAAACTTCAAAGATTCAGACATCATTGGAGGTAATAGGGACACCCCAAATATGCTCTCAATTCTGGCTATCGGTCAAGGCACCTCAGAACCAGGTACAATGAAAGATTCAAAATATGTTTCTTCCACAGCAAACGTATCAGAACAAAAATTAAATATGAAATCAAATTCTCAAGAGAATGAATAGAGAATGTAATCAATAAAAAATTATAAATTGTTGTATAAAACTCTTTAGGGTACCCCAAATATGATAAATGATTTGGAAAAATTCAACATTTCCGATTTCAAAGATAAATATGATCATCAGCATTGCTTTTTCACTTCTGGTTTACTTCCAAGTTTTAACACCAACTCAATTATATTTCAATTTTGATTTAATTTTCAAACATAAAGAATGGTGGAGAATATTTACATCATTATATTATATCGGACCTCCATGTGCTCAAGTTATTACAATAATATCAGGAATTTTCTTTTTTTCATTTTCCATTGAATCAACAGATTTTGCCAATAAGCCATTTGATTACTTTGTATTTCTTCTTTTGGGATTTGTGGGAATGATATCATGTTCATTGTTTTTGCCTTCCATTGTTTATTTTAATGAATTTTTTTGTTATTATATTTTTACATATTGGCTTAAGAAGAACACTCATCGAAATATTAACGTAAACGGACATGAAGTTTCAATGAAGTACTTATGCGTATTTGGCTTTATAAACATATACAGAACATTACAAAGATTAGATTCTTTGATTTTGGTTATGTTTATATGTTTTTTGAGTTACATATACGTGCACATAAAAGAAGTCATTAATCCAAAATTCAATTTAAGATTATTCTGTTTCTCACAATCTCTGAATTCGAAGTTTAACGAACTTATCAATTAACCAAAGACAAAAATTTACCATCAAACAGAACCTTAATAAAACTTTCATTTGTTTGTATATATTAAATTTTTAAAAAATTCGAGTTTTTGTTTATTGTTCAAAATGCATTCCATGAAGTCTATAAACCTCTTCAAGGCTTGTGATATTTAAGATAAGGCATTTACCTGTATCCATTTGTTCAATTTGTTCAATATCAGTATCTGAAAGATTGAAATCATTGATATTAATGTTTTCTTGAATTCGATTTTCATGAACTGATTTTGGAATCGCAATGATTTGACTTTGAATAAGCCATCTTAAAATGACTTGTGCAGGCGTCTTATGATATTTCTCACTAATGGAGTTAAGTATTGGGCTCTTGAAAATATCATTTTTACCTTGTGCTAATGGCCCCCATGCCATTGGTTTAATTTGATACTTTTCCATAACTTTTCGAAGCGACTTTTGTTGGAAAAATGGATGAAGCTCAACTTGATTGACAGCTGGAACAATTTTGTGGGTCAAGACTAAATCAACTAAGCGGTCTTCTAAGAAGTTAGAAACACCTATAGCCCTAATTTTTCCTTCGGAATATAATTCTTCCATTGCTCGCCAACTACCATGATAGTCACCATAAGGCATATGTATTAGGTATAAATCAAGATAGTTTGTTTGAAGATTTTCTAAGGTTTTAGCAAATGATTGCTTGGTTTTTTCATAGTCTGCATCTTGAATCCAAACTTTAGAAACAATAAAAATTTCTTCTCTTGGAATGCCGCTTTCTTTTATAGCTTTACCAACAGCTTTTTCATTTCCATAAACAGCGGCTGTATCAATCATTCTATATCCTGATTTCAAAGCAAAGAGTACGGACTTTTCACACTCTTCTAGATCTGTGACTAAGTATACACCAAATCCTAAAAGAGGCATTTCAACATTGTTGTTAAGCTTGATGGTATTTTTCATAAGTGAACAAAACAAAAATCATAATTTTCGTCCTTTCAAATATTATCGCATGTTGAATTGAACAGCTACAGAAAATTATCGTTTGACTCAAAAATTCAAAGACTAAGGATCGTATCGGCTATGGACAACAGATGTTACTGAATGAGAATGAAGTTTGCAAACTCTCAAAAAAGCTGCATCATCGGGCTTAAACATGAAAATTATTAAACTCTTTTTTGAAATATCTCTAATACAAAATTTTCGAACTTTAAATTTCGAGCAAAAGTTTACTCATAATTGTTATAATCTTCGAAAGTTTGGATAGAATAATTGTCAAATATTTAAAAAAATAATTAATGCTAAATTATTTGCTAATAATAAAATTATCGTTTGCATTAACCAACTGTTATCAACTTA
Organism: Histomonas meleagridis; assembly: GCF_020186115.1. NCBI lineage: Eukaryota > Parabasalia > Tritrichomonadida > Dientamoebidae > Histomonas > Histomonas meleagridis. The sequence continues at coordinate 251,008 of NW_027150756.1, forward strand.
TAGGTAAATCACCGGAATGCTATGTGCATAATAATTAAAGTTATATATGTGGAAGACAATATGTTTATTAGTTCCATTCGAATCGAATAAAAAAAGAATTTTTTATGAAAATTATAAAAAATAACACTACAACAGAATGTCTTTATTAAAGTTTTTGCTTGCAACATAAACTCAGAATTTTAATAAATTATGATTTAAAATATGATTTAAATAATAATGATGTGATACATTTATCATTCTCCACTGTTTTCATTTTCTTGGCTATCCCCTTCTGCTGCTTCTTCTTGCTCACTTTGTTGCTTCTTTTCAAAAAATTGTAAAGCAAATTTATAAATTCCAACTGCATCTTCGGGTTGCTCTCTTAGAATTTCTGTTGTGAGTTCAGCGAGCAACTCTGGGAATCCATCAGGAATTTTGAAAATTGGTGCATAAGTGCTGTAGCTCATTGAATAACGTATATTCGGTTTATGAAAAAGTGTCACATTTTCACAAATATCTCGTTCATGATTTAAATGTCAATTTAAATAATTATCAACCTCAAATTATTAAACAACAATTGGGAAATTTTTTGCATTTTCCTTCTACAATTTTGATAAATTTATCAAATTCTTTCATTTTTTTCATTACTTTGAACTAAATTTCTTCTGAATCAATGGTTTTCTATTCCATGAACTTTATTGATAGTTGTTTATTTTGTTTGCATTTGTGGGAAAATTTATTGGTGTTACGTCTCATTTTTTTTGAGAAGATAAAACAAATGCATTTGTTTAAAATGCATGGCAAGAAAAATGTAATTAAAAATCGATTTTCATTAATTTTTTCTTCAGCTTATTATATATTTTCAATCATAATGGAACATACTTAATTTTTTGTAAATAACTTAAGGAACTTCTTCAGTGTTCCTGTGTTGATTATCGTGTGTGTTCATATGATTTTTAATTAATTCAGCAATTTCAGTGAAATGATTTTTCTCAGCAATCTCAGCTTCATTTCCAGATGTGTAAACTCTTTCTGTCTGATATAGCATTTCATTTAGAATTAATTTACATTTTCCTAATTGTTCTATTCACTTTCCTCTTCTTCCAATAATAAGAAAATGATATCAGATCTCAGAACTTAAATATTAACAAAATTATCCAAAGTTTGGTGATAACTCCTTCATTGATATTGAAAAGATCCATAAATTTTTTTTGAGTATTTTACACAAAAAGTTCTTGCAAAAACCCAAAAATAAACGTCCGCTTATATAATAAATCATTGAATCATTTATTAGTACTTTAGATCAGAACCGCCAACAAACTCGCGAAGGCAAGAAGTGTGTGGAACGATTTCAACTGAGAGTGGGTAGAAGAAGTTTAGGAATCCTTGTAGCCTCAAAGCCTCCTTAGTTACTTCTTGCGACTGTGGGTCATCTGGGTCCTCGTCAGGCCCCGGAATTGAAGCCTCAGCCAAAAGACCTCTTGCGTAAATGGACAAAACAGGCAGCTCGTAAACCAATGCCGAGTTAAAGAACAGCTCTGCGTTTGCCTGGAATGGGAATATGTTATTTTCTTCTCCTCTACGAACGCTTACCCATCTTTGGAGAGTTTTCCGTGGTGAATGACCACGGAACTTAAAGTCACGGACAAGTCTTCTTATCAAACGTAATGATGCTGTTGGGAATCTATGTGTAGCATCTATATTAATTGGGGTAAGTGCAGATACATATATTGGACAAACTCTATCTGCTCCAAATGCGTTAAGAAGTATAGGGTTAAGTCCGTGGATACCTTCAAGTATAAGGAAGCAGTTCGGTGGAAGAGTGATGAACTCAGTGGTGCTGTCTTCGCCAACACCCTTTTTGAATATGAATTTGCGGCGCGGAACGGTTTTGCCATTGAGGAGATCGTTAACTCGCTCGCTCAAAAGTTTGATGTTGAGAGTGGAAACATGCTCAAAATCTTGAAGACCGTCGGGGCCGAATGGGATCTCGGAGTTGTCCTTGAAGTAGTCGTCCATTTCGATGATGACTGATTGATAGCCAACAACACGAAGTGAGATTGCAAGACGTTTGGCAAATGTGGTCTTGTTAGAGGATGATGGACCGGCAATGGTAATGATCTTCTTCTTGTCGAAATTAGCTACAAGATGATCTGCAATTGTGGCTAGTTTTTGCTCATGAAGACCTTCAGCAACCCATTTGATTCCATCTACTTTACGATCAAAGATCAGTTGGTTGAGATTTGAAGCATACTCACACTTGAGAAGTTTGGCCCATTCTGAATATTCTTGGAACATTTGATGAAGTACTTCTGGATCTTTGAATTCTGGAATTACATCTCCTGCGAAAAATGTTGGCGAACGTAAAACAAGACCATCTGCATACTTTCTGATTTCGAATATTTTGAGTCGATCTTTATCAGTTGAACATGGCTCAATGATATAATCAAGAAAGTCCTCGTACTTGATGCATGAAATCTCATGATCTTGCCATGTCTTTAACACATTAACTTTATCGATTTGATTTCGTTCTTGGAAATATTTGCAAAGTTTAGAATGCTTCACTGTGACAATTTCAATGGGCTGATCGCTCTTAAGTATTTCGTTGATTGAGTCTGTTAGTTTTTTGCACATCTCTTCTGTTATTGGATTTCTTTCCAAATCGGTGCAATATATACCGTCATTTAAAGTATGCTCTACTTTTATGTTTCTTTTGAAGTTTTTCCAGTATTGAGAGGATAGAAGAAAAGTAAGTGTAGCAGTTTCTGCATGGAGTTGGGAACGTGGAACTTTGCTCATTTCTGAAAGTGTCACTTTTATCACAATATTTCTGATGTTTATTTTCATTCGGCCAAACTTTAATTGATTAATGAGTGAGAGAACGATGTAAATTATGAAGTTTACACGTCCAATCATTCAAAATTGAATATAACGATAGATCATTGACAATGAATTTGACTCTTTCTGCTATATTATTACAAAAAACCTTCATTGTGGTCATGCACATCTAGTTCTTTTGCAAAGCCAAACATGGATCAATGAAATAAATTTCTTTAATGAGCAACTTATCCACATGAAAAGTTTTCTTTCATTTAAATTTTCAAACAGAAATTTCTGATGATTCCGATCGTCCTATCGCACAAACTGAAATGGTGAGCAGAATGAATCTATCTTTATCCAAAATGTTAATAAATGCTATATTTATAATATATACTCAAAAAAAATAGTGTAATAAAAATATTTTTTTCATCATCAGTCATTGGCTATCAGTTGTGAATCATGAAATATAATTTGCTTATTGGTTTCGTTTACTCTGCTGAATTTTCGATGTTTTCGACTGACGTTTCTACTCTAAGCGAAGTATCCAATGCTTTTTGTATCGAATATGAATTATCTTCATCAGGCGAATAATCCTGTAGACTGGTGCGAATTATGTTCAAGTCATCCTTTAAGCAGTGCAAATATTCCTGAACAATTCCGACTAATGACAAATCTTTGGAAACTTCAACAGGTAATCCGTCTGATTCTAATTCACCTTCAGAGTCTTCGTCGAATGTATCATAGTCATAGTCGTAGTCATATTCATTGTATTCGTCATCTTCTCCTGGTGGGATAAAGAAGACACCGTTATTATTATCGTTGCCATTTTTCAGAAACATTGAATTGTCGTTGCCATTCATCAAAAACTTTGAAAAAGGTGAATCGGCCGGAACTTTCAATGGCTCTCTGAAATTAACCGTCGATTTTCCTCCAGCGTTGTTGCCAAACTCTGGAAATACAGAGCCAAAGTCAAATTTTGATGCTTTTCCTTCATTGTTTCCTTTGTTTTGAGAATTACCATGTCCAAAATCGGAAAATCCAGAGCTAAAATCAAATTTGGAGACTTTTCCTCCAGTGTTTCCCTTATCATTCGAATTTCCACTACCAAAATCAGAAAATCCAGAACCGAAATCAAATTTGGAGACTTTTCCTTCAGTGTTTCCTTTGTTAGAATTTCCACTCCCAAAATCAGAAAATGCGGAACTAAAGTCAAATTTCGATACTTTTTCATCATTCTTTGTCTTGTTATTCAAGCCACCAAAATCAAAGATTGGGTTTTGTGGAGAATCATCAAATTCACTTGGCGGTGTTGGAGCTCTCGCTCCGAATAAGTCGTCACTTTTTCTAAGAGGCGACGACCGTTTATTGAACAGTGGCAAATTTTCTCCATCGTCAAAAAGTGGCGATGGCATTTGAGACTTATTTCTTTGGTGGTTAATTGGCGGTTCTGGAGGTTGTAGTATTGAAAACTTTGGAGATGAACCTCTTCTAATTGGAGAATCAGGAGGCGGCAGACCCAACAAAGCATTATTAGGCTGAGAAGATCTTCTTGTGATCTTCGGCGTTTGATCAAAAACAGGTTGTTGAGCATAAGAAGGCGGAGGTATGTTAATCTGTGACACATTTTTCGGTGGCATTTCACTTTCAATCATAGCCGTAAATTTGAGAGGTTTACGTTCTAACTGCACATCAAAATGTACATCATCGAAATGAGGAAATTCCTTTTCTTCATATTCGTCTTCGAACCCTTCAATTGGAGGGGTAATGATATAACCAGGAATGTCGTCGAATGATTTAATATCAGATTCGACATCGTTAGCGAGAAATGGGACAAATTGAAATGGAACTTTCAAAAATCCATCATAAGAAGGAGGGAATTGGATATCAAGAACAACAGGTTTCTCTTTATCTTCCTTTTCGACAACAACTTCTTCAACATCTTTTTCTTTTTCTTTCACTTCTTCTTTCACTTCTTCTTCTTTCGTTTCTATTTCTATATCGAAAGCGTTTGTAGTTGTTTTGATTTCGGGCTTAAACATTTCTTCAAGTTCAGGTAGCGTAAGTTCGAGACTATCTTGAGAAGTATTCTTCAGAACTTCATTTGCTTCATCGAAACTGATTTGTTTTTCATTCGCTTTAGTATTTTGTGCCTTAATTTCATCAGCGAAATATTTCTTCATTTGATTCGTAACTATTTCAGCAATAGGTAATAAGTTTTGTATGTTTTTCACTATTTTTTGTAACATGTAATTAATGTTTTGCTTCTCACTGAGTTCGCCAATTGATAAACCTGCTGAAGACTTCGGTATTTCCATCGAATACATTTTGAAGAGACGCGAAATATCAATAGTCTCTTGAAGGAGTGGGAAATATTGGTAATAATCGGATAACTTATATGAGAACATTAGACCTTGAATCGAGATCTCCTTTTTGTTGTTGTTCTGTGATATACTTAAAAACGTCGAAATGAATTGTGTGACATCATTTAATATGTATGTAATGAATGGACCAGAAAAGAATTTGTTAGGCGTTTCTGGTTTATATTCTGAGAATAGTTTCGAATATTGATCGAATGTGTTTAACTCTTCGATGATTTCTTGTGCATTTTGATAATTCGATTCAACAATATCTTGAAGATATGTGATGTTCTTGAACTCTAAACTGTCTTTAAATATGTCTAGAAATGTGTTCTTCATTTGTGTTATGTCTTTTAAGAGGTCTTCATAATCAAAACAATAGTAAGTGAGCTGTTGTTTATGGTCGTTCAATTTTAATTCAAATGATTTCAATAGCTTTGTTTGCTCTACAACAGTGAATTGAATTTTGATTAAATTATTTGTCGGTTGTAATTCAATTAATTGATTCAACATTACAATTGAATTTGACCCTAAAATTTCAAAGATTTCACAACAATGATAAAAGCTAAGACGGATTGTACGTTTTAAGATCCATAAGAAGAATGAAATGAATTTAATTTGTTCATCTATTTTCTCGTTTTGATATTGTGTATAAAGTGTGATTAACAAAATGTAAACCTGTGAAATTTGGTTGTAAAACTCTTTTGTGTTGTCTTTGTTTGGATTTTCTAAGATATCTGAAATATTTGAAATGATTTCTTTGTTGATTGAAATTTGTTCGTCGGTTAAGTCATCGTTTGTAACGGTTTCCAAAATTTCTTTGATTTCGTTGTAATATAATTCATCGAACTTTAAAAACTTATTCCAAACTTCATATTTCAATTCCTTTAAAGTCGGCAAATAAATATAATCAATATCTAAACAACAAAATGATATTTGTAAGTTGATAATTGATAACTCGACAATATTATGGAAATATTTCGATTTATTTCCATTTAATTTCTCGACACACGAATCGAATTCTTTCATTGCGAAGTTTAATATGTCGATCATCAATTGGTAACGTTTCTTTTCAGATGATTTACTTTGTTTTGTAATTTCATTTGCTAAAACATTAATGAATTCATCGAATTTTTGTTTCATAACTTTGACACTTTCATTAAATTTGTCGATTTCATTTTTCATAAAAATTTCTTTCATCAAATTAATCGAATCCAACAAATCTTTTCCAAGTATTGTAACTTCGTTTATAATTGTTTCGATCGAAATACTTTTATATATCAATGATCTCTTATCTGATTCGACTCCTTTTATAAAGTTATTCAAACTCGGCTCAAACATCACTGAAATTTTTCCGATTTTTTCGAGTTCTTCACCAAACAATATGTTACAAAAGCTTTGCGCTGGTACATAATCATTTACAAAACTTTCAAATAATATCTTTTTAACACTTCGTAAGTTTTCGTCGAATTTGGAATACGAATTCTTCATTACCAAAAGTTCTTCTTGGAACTTACTTCGAAATCGAGATATTTTATAAAAAGAAGATGCAACATTAAATACATTCGTTGCCAAGTCTGATAATGGTGTAAATAGTAATTGAACTTGTTGCGTATTAAGTAAAATGGTGTTAATACTTAAGAAGATACATAATGTAATGTAATGAATTTGAATATGAATAAAATGTTGAAATTGACTAAAAGGTACTTCTGTAAGTGTAGTGACGTAATTACTTTTGACGGCATTGTTTAAGTTCTCAAAGACTTTGCTGTATTGTGGCGTTAAGTTTTTGATGTTTGTGAACATTTGTGAAAATTGGACTTCGTTCAAAGCAGTGGAATGACGCTCTAGAATGCCCGCTTTGATCGCATCGGCTAAGGAGATCATGCTGATGAGGTCGTTGCAGAATTTTTCCATATCTGATCGTATCGGTGGAACTTGAACAACTGAGGAAAATCGACTGGATTCAACATCGCAAACCAAGGCACAGGTCTTAATGCTTTGCATTAACTTGAATAACTTAAAACATAACGAATGAAATGCATCTGGATTTGGATTCAAGCGTAATGCTAAAAGTTTTTGATTCATGTCATCAAGACAAACAGGAACAATATCCATAAGGAACTTTAAGAGCGTAAGGAAAATGGAAAGGGAGCAACCAGAAATTGAAGTTTGTATTAGTCCATTTTGAACATTTGTCTTGACTTTACCAAGTGTACTTGTACATGAAATGAGAGCTACATTTAGAATACTAGCAAGCGTTTCAATGTAAGCAGAAGGAATTCTTGTAGAATCATTTAATGTTGGATCTTGATTTAAAGTTGATATAAAATCATTCATAATTTGTGGAATTTCAATGGAATCTTGGTCTACTCCTTCAACGTTGAATGAGTTATGAAGTAATTCTTGTAGTTGTTTTGTTGATAATTCCATTGGTTATCGGTCTAATTTTTTTTATAAAAACCGTTTCCTCAATTCAAAAGTCGATTTAAATCAATTATTCACAAAAAGTGGAATTTTATTTTTAACTTTTATCCAAATTATCTACTAAAAAAAATGAAAAATAACAAATTCTAAGTTTTATATAATCAAAAAATAAATTTATTTCTTTGTCTTATTACCAGACTTGGATACACACATCGTATTGTATCATTTTCTTGTAATTCTTTAGTGTATTTATATTCTAAGTCCATCACTTCCAAATCCAACACATCCATTTGTTGTGCAAATGAATTTTTGTTTAGGCAAGAAAATCCGACAATTTCATTATAATTTTGACGGATTTTATCTTGAATTGATTTTAACATATTAAATTTGTCATAATTATTATATACCATAAATGCACCAATTTTACCATTTATATTCATATAACATAAAATGTCATTAATTCTCATTAATGCGGAAATGTTATTTTTCATATTAATTTCAATTAAATTTTCATATTTCATATGACAATTATTATAAAATCCATGTGCTATATCAGATTTAATTCGGACAATTATAATATTATTTTTATCATTAACAATAGCAACAGTTAAATCATCGATTATACAAATGTTTGTAATAAATGAATATTTACCATAAGAAACATATTCGATTTGTTCTGTTTCAGGATTATATATTAATGTCATTAATAAATTATTACCTAAAACAGCCCAAATATAACCATTCGAACATAATAATGTCGTTGGAAATGGCATTGATATAAATGAATCAGAAAGAACAATTTTATTATTAATAATTTTAGCAATTTGGATTGAACTTTCAAATCCAATTATTAATTTATTTAATGAATATGTTAATGCTAAAGGTGTTTTATTATCAATTAATTCATATGTATATATTAAATCAATTGTTGTATCAGTAAAATGATATAAATATAATTTATTAATACAACCAATTATAATATAATCATTAAATGATATATATGAAATTACTTTTCCATTTTGCGTATTAGAAATTATGTTTTTATTTACATTTATTATGACAAATTCATTTTCTAATTCATTAATTACAAATGTATAAAATTCATTTTTTATTAATTTTGTTGCTTTTATTGAAGGTATTTTTATAACATTAAATCCAATATTATCTAAATCAAAAGGAATTGTTTCAATCGAATTATTATCATAAAGAATAACTAAATTTAAATTAGTATTTTCATCATTAGTTAAACAAATAGATAAATAATTAGTAATATTTGTTTTATAAAATTTATTATCTTTATATACATATAAAAACTCATCCAAAACTAAAAACGAATTATTGTTAATTTTAATTAATTCCAAATTTTCTTTACCGAAATATACATAAGAAAACTCATTTAAAAATCCAATTGAAGATGAAACGAAATATTGAATAATTGCGCCATTTTTTAATGATACAAATATTTCAGTTCCATTATTAATAAATAATATCGATACTATAGGCGAAGGAACCTCAAATGACAATTGTAATTTAATAAAAGAAAAATCATATAACGAAATTATTGTATTAGAACCAACACAAATGAAATTATTACTTACATCGATCGAATTAATTTCATTTAAATCACATGAAAACTCAGATTTAGTCTCAATGTTTCGTAAGAAAAATATAATTCTGCAATTCTTTAACGCGATTGCTAACACATTTTTATTTGATGAAAGACAAACAACTTTTTGATCAAATTGTATTAATTGTTTTCCATCAATTAAATATATTCCATCATTACATATCTGTAAATTTTGATTATTAAATGTAATTAATGAAATTGTTTTCTTATTTGTAATCTTTTGTTTCCCATTTATGATTTGAGTAATGTTTTTAGAAGACAGAATTATTAATGACTTTAATGATAATACTTTTGTTTTTTCAGTGATTTGTTCTTGAATTTGAATTTTTTCTCTTTCTAAATTATCAAATGTAACGATTTGACTTATTTGATATAACTCTTTTTGTGGCGTTAATCCATATAAATTTCCATTAGTTGTTATACCATTAATAAATGTAAAACAATTTCCAATTTCTTTAATAGATAACGACTTATAAAAAATTTGTTTCTTTTGTGATCGATTTGAATTAGATTTCGGTAATGAAATTATAGAATTACAACAATTGTTTCCGCTTAAAAGAATAAATTTATTTGGTAAAAGCCATAGTCGATTAAAATTAGGAACTTCTTGAATCGTTATCGTGTTTTTGGTTTGTGTGTCATACACAAAAAGTGAATTATCTTCTAATAAGCATGAAACAAAATTTTCGAGGTATTGCGAAACTAATGTGATCGTTGACTTGGTTTGGATTGTTATGTCAGAGATATTTAATGAGTTGGATGAATAAAATGATAATTCTTGTGAATTATGAATAAAATTCTTAAAACCTTCAGGTGCTGGAAATTGCTCAATAACATTCATTGTGACTGGATCAAGTTTTATAAGATTATGTGAGTTATCTGCGCTTTCAGTATATAAAATAAAATAATTATCATTGATGCTTGTAAGGTTCAAAATGATTTGTTGATCAAAAAAAATGGTGGCAATCTGTGGATTTGTAATATTGGTGATATTAATAATAAAACAATGATCTGATTTTGAGGAGATACAAATAAAATGTTTGGAATTTGTAATTGAAAAAAAAGTAAATTCCTCTGGTGAATTTTTAGTAATTTCCCCTATTGATAAGGAAGAAACTTTTTTTAATGATAGCCCAATTTCTGAAATTGTAAGTATTGATGATTCTGTAAAACTCACTAAATAGTTATTGCTTAGAGTTTCAACCCAAAGAAGCGGAACTTCTATGGAGAATGTTTGATGGTTTTGAAATGAAATTTGCTTATCAGAGATTAATAATGATGCAATAATTGCACGATTTTCATAAAATATTATCATGTCTACAATACCTTGAGATCTAAGTTCTAATACCAAACAATGTTTAATTGAATTTTCTGGAATTAATGGGTCATGAATCAATTTCATTTTAGTCAAGTCACTTTTTTGAATACGTTAAAAGAAGTTAAATAAAAAAGTGACATACCAAAATGATTATAATTTGCTCAAGTTTTGCGATGTGAATATTATTCCAAACTTATGCAAGGTTTCTATAAAGACTGCTATCTCTTGTGAAATCGGAATATCATAATTTTTAAAACCTATTCATAAATTATAAAGAATTTCATTATTAATACTATCAGATTGTATAAGTAAAAATTCTGAAATGCTATGGTTTAAAATATTAAGTTTAAATTTTTAGGTTATACAAGTTAATGTTTAATGAGATAACTAGCAACAAATCTTTTGACCATCATTTTGAACTTGTTTGGCGTTTACAGTGACAACTTCTCCTTTGTCTTGTGGAACAATACTCTTTGATTCTTTTGCAATCTTTTCGAAAAGTTCGTGTATATGATCACCTGTTTTGGCCGATACTTGTATATGTTCCATTTGAGTAGACTCAGTGAATGAGTGTATTGATGATTCTTCTACTTTAATTTCAAGATCAATTTTATTTCCTGCTAAAACACACTTTGCTTCATTTCCACGATATTCTAAAACTTTTTCGTACCACTCCTTAGCTGACTCAAAAGATTGTGGTTTAGACACGTCATAAACAAGAACTGCAATTGATGTGTCACGAATATAAGTTGGAATTAGAGAATGAAATTTTTCTTGTCCTGCTGTATCCCATATCTGTAAATTTACTGTTTCTTCACCAACTTTTATTGGCTTTGTGAAATAGTCTACACCTATTGTAATTTCGTATTGATTCGTAAATTGTCCATACATAAAACTATTTATTATAGATGTTTTCCCAACGCCAGCAGATCCCAGAAAAACAACTTTTAATTCTGTTTTGGACTTGTTTTCCTGTTTTGGATCAGACATGAGTGCAAAACGGTTGGTTTTCGCGGGTGGTGAAGCGTCTTTGACCGTTAAGAATTCGGTTTGTAAATTTAACAATTTTATAGAAGATCTTCTTGGTAAGTCTCTAACGGAATAACCAAAACATATTTTTCAACAATTAAAAAACATTACTATAGCTAATTCAAATGAATATGAAGAAAAAGATAAATATAAAAAAAGTTCATTGAACTTGAGTTCATAACGGCCTTCTCAGCCAACATTTTAAGTTGAAATAGAAAGTTACTGAAAATATAATGTCTTGCATTCAAACAATACCAATTCCATCCACATGTTCAACATTATATTCATACTGTCGCTGACTCAATTTGCAAATGCATTTTTTTTTTTGAGATTATACATTCGAATAAATATTATAATACCAAAATCAGTTACAATAATTGGTTGCTGTCCTTATACATTACATGTCTGGCTAAGCATAAAGTAATGGCTTTAAACTTGAAAATCTGAGAACCCTGCTTGAGTGTAAAAGATGGAACAATATTTGATGGAAGCTTTTTCTAAATATTTGAAATGG